>NW_020837977.1:73627-175018 GCF_003676395.1 Aethalodelphis obliquidens | reverse complement strand
TTTCTTTCTTTCTTTCTTTCTTTCTTTCTTTCTTTCTTTCTTTCTTTTTCTTTCTTCCTCCCTTTCTCCCTTTCCTTCCTTCCTTCCTTCTCTCTCTCTCTTTCTCTCTTTCTTATTCTTTCTCCCATTTTTCCTTTTCTTCTTTTGAAGTCATTTAATGAGTGTCTTTTTTGTGACAGCCCTGATAACTGCTGAATTTTAAACTGTTAGAGACACAAAGAAATACTGATTGGCAAGTGATAAAACTCTACAGAGAGGCAGAGAGATTATGGGAGCACATGAGAGGAACCAAATCCAGGGAGTAACTGAGTCTTGAAGGACAGAATGAGTTATGGATTTTGAGGGGTGAGGAGAGGGGAGAAAAGGGAAGAAAAAGACTTCAAGTAGGGAAATAAGTTGTGCAAAAAATTGAAATAAGATTTAGTACATGTCTTGCATTTCCAGTACGGCTAGAGAATATGTATAAAGCAGTGGAAAGTCAGAGAAACAGGTGAGTATTAAACACTAAAGTGTCCTGTAACAAGAGAAAGAAGGATGTCAAATCCAATTACAATTATCATACCAGAGCTTTAGGGAGAGCCAAAGCCCTGTGGGAGTTCAAAAGGGATGATAATAATGGTGATAAGTCAATTCAGGACTTACTCTGTGCAAGACACTATACCTCGAATAAAATACATAATATCTAATATAGTCTTCTTAATAACACCATAAATAATAATAACCTCATTATTATCCCTTTTAAAGAACATAAGAAGTTTAGAGATCAGATTTCTTAATTTTCCCACAGTTATAGTGTTAGAGGATTCAAACTCAGGTCTTCCTAACTTCTGAGCTATAGTCGCTAACCACTATATGAACAAGCTTGGAAAATTTATAGCTGTATTCATTTTCACTTGAATAAGATAAACATATTTGTATTCATTTCTAAGTGATTGATAAATGTGTAAATATCCAACAATTGAAAACTTAATAAAAGATTAGAGTTAAGACTAAAATATTTATAAAGCATAGGTACATTGAGATTACAAATCAGCACAACTGATTTAAAAATGATTTAAACATTTATAAAGCATAGATATGAATTACTTAAAAGTAACAATTGTTAGTTTTCCACATTTTGGATCATAAGTATTTCTTGTGAGTTTTCACTGTTTTCTGGATACTTTGACTATATTATTGATCCTCTATCTGTATTTTCTGTAAATCATTTTATGTATTAGAAATAAATTTATCATTTTCTAAATCATCATAGGCAATATTTCTTTACATGTTTTACACCTCTGGACCCTACCTCTTTGCACCTTCATCCCCACTGAAATTTTTCTAAAGTCCACTGAAGCTGCTCCTATTTCTGCTCTCATCATTAGTCAGGGATCCATGAGTCGATGAGGCAGCCAAAGCCACACATATTATGAAAAGAGCATATTTTTTTCTCCTTTGGGCCTTACTTGCTCTTGCTTTGATATCCACCTATAGAACAGCAGTTTTTGTGTTTGTTAATTCTCAAAACACATGCTATTTTTAAAATTATAAAATTAACGTTATATCACACAAAAATGCCATGTATTATCCTAAAGTATTGATATATAGACTATACCCCAATAGTCACTCCTAACCCTCTTTACAATGTTAATAGACAGTATTTATGTGTTCATACACAAACACATACATACAAACACATATTTAGAACATTTTTACTAAAATATTTTATTGTGTAGATATTCCACTGTTATTTAAGAGGTTCTTTATTAGAAGATATTTAGATTCAATCCAAGTTTCTCTGATGCAAACAATACTGTAATGAGCATAAAGTGTAGATATGCTTTTGTGGACTTACATGATTGTCTTGGTCAGTTTGGGTTGCTATAACAAAGTACCATAGACTGGGTGGTTATAAACAACAAAAATTTATTTCTCACAGTTCTAGAAGCTGGAAGTCCAGATTAGTGTGCCAGAATGGTCAGGTTCTGATGAGGTTTCTCTTCAGGGTTGTAGACTGCTGATAGCTCATTGTACCCTCACATGGCAGAGAGAGGATGAGGGAGTTCTCTGGGGTCTCTTTATAAGGACACATGCCATTCATGAGGACTCCGACCTCAAGACCTAATCAACTCTTAAATGCCCCACCTCCTATTACCATAATTTGGGAGTTAGGATTTCAACAAATGGATTTAGGGGGCACACAAGCATCCAGTCTATCACAATGATCATTTCGTTATATTTTTTAAGTTGAATTTTTAGTATCAAAGTGTATGTACATTTTACATTTTGAAGCAACCTTTTACCTTTTAGAGTTTTATGGAGTCCTTGATGAATATGAGTCATCAAATGACTATGGCACTGGAAATACTTATCCTGAAGTGGGTACACTGCAGAGCTTTACAAGCACAAATTTCCAAGGGCTTACTGAGTGGCAGATTTATCTACTTGATATTCAGTAAAACACTGCATCAGAAATAATAGATACATTTTATGGCAAAGGGGTGAGTCAATGGGCACAGAACCATAGTATTTGCTAAATCCACTCCTCTTAGCATATACAGCATCCTGAAAGCAGTCAATCTACTAGAACATGTGAATGGCTTTTTAAAGCCTCTACTTAGACACCAACTCAGGGACAATGCTCTATGGGGTTGAGGTGCTCTACTGAAAGGTGAGGTGTTGAACCAGTGGTTGCTATGATGGTACTATGGGCTGAATTGTGTCCCCAAAATTCATATGTTGACACCTTAACTCCTACTCTGATTATATTTGGAAGTAGCAGCTTTTAGGACATAATTAAGGTTAAATGAGGTCGTAAGACTGTGGTTCTAATCCCATAGGATTGACGGTCTTATAAGAAGATGAAGAGAAAGAGATCTCTCTTTTCATACATGCACACATACACACACACACTGAGGAAACGTCTGTGATGACACAGCCAGAAGGTGGCTGTTTGTAACCTGGGAAAAGAATTTTAATAAGGAACTGAATTGGCCTGCAACTTGATCTTGGACTTCCCAGCCTCCAGAACTATGAGAAAACAAATTTCTGTTGTTCAAGTCACCTAGTTTATGGTATTTTGTTATGGTAGCCCCAGCTGACTATGATGAAAGGATTGAAGTTTCTAGGTAAGGTAATAATAGTGAATGGATAGTTGCAGACATCATGTCCCAAAAAGGGGAAGGCAATCAAGGGCTCACTGTTTTAGGAAAGAAGGTCTAATTCACTCCATTAGGAAAACTATCTACACTACAAGAAGTGCAGGCTGGAGGTGAGATAAAAGTGGAAAGAGTGGTAGAGAAAGTTAATGATGATTATTACATATAATTTATGGATCAGTTACCGCAGTAAGGAATATCACTTGTGAAATAACTCAAGTCTCATGTATTTTTAGCCATTACCACTGGGTATCATTTTGAAGGATTAGTAAGAAAATGTAACTAATAAGTGCAATACAAGTGAATCTGAGTAATAGTAGAAGTGGACTGGTGCAGATGCTTCTGATGTTCCATGCTACATCACCTGGGCTCAGGTCCAATTTCACTGGCACTTCCAATGTACGCTGACAAAATCCCACCTTGAGTGCCTGCCACTTCTCTCTACTTTTTGCTTCAACGTTATCTCTGAAGCCACAGATGCTCACTCAGCCTTAACAAGGAGCTGGTCATTAGACAGAAGAGTTAACACCCTTGAAGGCAAATCTCAACCAAAGAATAAACACTGGTCTCTCACTCTTTTTGAAGCAGCAATTCTGTGGTATGTTCTATTGGGTCCTAAGTATCCCCAGTGAGATAGACACACGGTGGCGCACAGTGACGACCAGCATAATAAGGCTCCCTTTGATGGCTTTTTTCCTTCCTTCTTTTACGACCCTCTCTCCTTCATACCACCTTCTCAAATAAACTACATGAATCAAAGTCTTTGTCTCAAGCTCTAGTTTTGGAAGAACCCATACTAAGACCTCTGGAATATTAAAACCTTCAAGCATGTAAATGTAAATTTAAGTGGCTTCCTCCTTCTCCTTTTGTAAAACAAAATAAAAACAAAATGGTGTTTAGGCTTCTGAATTTCATCATTTACTGAAAATTTCAACTCTTCAAATATTGGCAACAAGTTTATATTACTTCATATTTGCAAAACTGGACTTAAGACTTCTTTTTTAAATTTTTTTAACATCTTTATTGGTGTATAATTGCTTTACAATGTTGTGTTTGTTTCTGCTGTATAACAAAGTGAATCAGCTATACGTATACGTGTATCCCCATATCCCTTCCCTCTTGTGTCTCCCTCCCACACTCCCTATCCCAACCCTCTAGGTGGTCACAAAGCACCGAGCTGACCTCCCCGTGCAATGCAGCTGCTTCCCACTAGCTATCTATTCTACATTTTGTAGTGTATATATGTCAATGTTATTCTCTCATTTCATCCCAGCTTACCCTTCCCCCTCCCCATGTCCTCAAGTCCATTCTCTACATCTGCGTCTTTATTCCTGCCCTGCTCCTAGGTTCATCAGAACTTTTTTTTGTTTTTTTAGATTCCATATATATGTGTTAGCATACAGTATTTGTTTTTCTCCTTCTGATTTACCTCACTCTGTATGACAGACTCTAAGTCCATCCACCTCATTACAAATAACTCAATTTTGTTTATTTTTATGGCTGAGTAATATCCCATTGTATATATGTGCTGCATCTTCTTTATCCATTCATCTGATGATGGACACTTAGGTTGCTTTCATGTCCTGGCTATTGTAAATAGTGCTGCAATGAATATTGTGGTTCATGACTCTTTTTGAATTATGATTTTCTCAGGGTATATACCCAGTAGTGGGATTGCTGGGTCATATGGTAGTTCTATTTTTAGTTTTTTAAGGAACCTCAAAGGAAACAAACAAGATGAAAAGACAACCCTCAGAATGGGAGAAAATATTTGCAAATGAAGCAACCGACAAAGGATTAATCTCCAAAATATACAAGCAGCTCATACAGCTCAATGTCAAAACAACAAACAACCCAATCCAAAAATGGGCAGAAGACCTAAATAAACATTTCTCCAAAGAAGATATACAGATTGCCAATAAACACATGGAAGGATGCTCAACATCATTAATCATTAGAGAAATGCAAATCAAAACTACAATGAGGTATCACTTCACACTGGTCAGAATGGCCATCACCAAGAAACCTACAAACAACAAATGCTGGAGAGGGTGTGGAGAAAAGGGAACCTTCATGCACTGTTGGTGGGAAGACTTCTTTTAGAATGTTGGAAGATCCCTGAAGGGGTTCTGTCATCTACAAATATTAGATGTGCATTCTTTCTCTATGAGTAGAGTTATACCATTCCACTGTACTTTAATGCAGTGCATAGATAAGCCCGTGGCTCTAAAAATATTGACATTATTACATTTTATCTTCATCCTGATTGAACTACCTACCTTAGTTCAAATACCACCTCTAAAATCTACCACTGTTCAATGCTCAGTCTTAAAATAGGTAGTCTCTGGTAGACCACATAGAGTTTCACCCTGCATTTGTACAGTTCAGCCCTCTGCCAAAGACCTATGGGAATCATGTATAAACTTCTGTGCTCTTTTCCTGCATATCTTTCTCCTCCCTAGTTCCTGCCCTAAAAATTCAACTAATTTGTCAGCTCCAAAATCTAATCTCTGCCCCTTCAGCTCAGTTTTATTGTCTTGATATGATAGGACCCCTTACTAGTTGCATTGTAATCAGGAGAATACCCCAGGAAGAAAGCTCAGGCAAATGTGGGGCTTACTTTATTTTTCTTCTTTCAGGAATAAAACTTTTGTGTGACCTGTTTTCCAGTGGAGGTTGAAATAGTTGCCTTGTGCATTTTGTCTTTTTCATGGCTGGTTGCAGCATGAGGGCAAGTTCAGTGTCAGTTATCCAGTCATGGAGAGTAGTGGAAATTACAGTTATGGCACATTACAATGTAAAATGTTATCAAAACCCTATTTGCCTTTTTATATATTTGTAGTACCCTCTATGTGGTGACAGTCATCTCACAATACTTTTTAAGAAACAAATAGATCTCTAGACTTAATTTTTTGCATTCAGAATTTTTTGTAGTTCATTGACAAGTCCTTCCCTGATCTTTATTTCCTGAGTTCAGTTAAAGATGGCTGATTTGGCCTTGCTACAAGGTCAAGATTTAATTATCCTTTGTTGCTTTGTTTTATATTTTTACTATCATTCATTTTTTTTTTCCCATTTGCATATGAGAAATAGTTGCCTCTTCCGATCTTGAATGTTTCAGAATTTCTGGGTGGTCCACATTCTCTTTTATTTCCTTGCAATTTTCCTACTCCCCCCACTCCAGTTCTTTTCTCAGATCATCTCCTTTTACAATCTCATCAAATGCAGTCAATAATAACTAGGCACGTTAATAGCATCTGTTGCCCAACCTCTTCATGTTGAAATATAAACTGACTTTTGGTATTTTTTGGCAGTTGGCACTTATACTAAATATTTCACTACTGCATACCATGTGCTGTTATTTTCCAACCTCTAACTGTAGTTTTCTCACCATGTTCCATCTGTCTTAAAATCAAAGTCACATCATTTATTTTTTTAATTGTTATTATAGCAGCACCCCACTTCTAGTACTAATTTCTGTGTCAAGTTTTCTATATGTAATGTTTCTTGAAACACACAATCCTAAAATCTCAGTGGATTTTTTTACAGTAGTGTTTTCCCTTATCCAATATGTACAAGCTGCATGTCAGCTGTAGTTCTCGATGTTCTCTTTAGGAACCAGGATGAAAAGCCAGTACTTATCTGTGACAATGCCATTATGATGTAGCAATGAGAAAAAATATGATGAAATCATGAAATGCTTCTTTAAATTTCCACTCAGAAGTAACAAAGTCATTTACACGTACATTTCATTTTCCAATCCATTAATCTAACCAAGCCCAACATAAATGAAATGAAAACTATAATCCTTACATAGCTGGGATTCTGTGGTGAAGGACCTTGCATGAAGGGGCCCAGACAGAAAGACATTGTATATTTTGAATGGTAATTCAATGTATCACGTCAGATTTATGTTTCAAAATGATCTCTTTGGTTGATGGGTTGAAAACAAAGTTTAAGAAGGCAAGGTAGAAGCAAGGAGATCTGTAATCCAGGTAAGAGAGAATGAAGGCTTGAAAAGAGTTGTGGCAAGAGCTGAAGAAGAGGTTGTTTTCTGGATATGTTTTTAGGGAAGAGTTGGTGGGATTTATTGATTTATTACTTATTAAGCATGTGTGAAAAATAGGACACAAGATGACATAAAGGTTTGGGCCTAGGCTTAGATTTCATAGTACCCAGACTTAGTCAAACTGCAAGGTCTAAGAACCCAGTCCTCAAGACCATCCTTCACTTCTGACATCAACTGCAAGGCTATACAGTTCCAAAAACCAACTTCAGATTTGGTAATCTGCTAGGAGTCACAGAACTCACTGGAAAGCTATGCTACTCACAACATTAGTATATTATAGGGAAAAGGGGCAGATTAAATTCAGCCAAATGAAGAGCATTAGGTAGAGTCTGACAGGGTTCCATATGCAAAGCTTTCACTGTCCTTTCTTATGGAGTCAGAATGCATTACACTAATGGCTTCAATGTATGACAATACACACAGAGTCCTGCCAATGGGGAAGCTTACCTGATCTTTGGTGTTGAGTTTTTAACTGGGGCTCCTTTATTTGGTCATGATAGATTGGTTGCCCATGTGGTTGATTTTAGAGGTCAACTGACAACACGTGAACTAAAAGCCCTTACCCTAAATCACATGGCTTGTCTTACTGATATAGTCATTCTACACTCTACCAGCTGATATATTCAGTCCTTTGCCCAAATAAAGATAGTCCTATCAGGTATTAGAAGCCAAAGGCAAAGGGAAGACCTTTCTTTGGGCAAGTCCAAGTTATTTTCTACATACATGCTTATTTTCAAACTAATTATTCTGTCCAGAGAGACTGCATTGCCCTGTGTTTTCAGAACAATCATACCTCTCACCCCAGACGAGTCAGAGTGCCATCAGCTTTATGAATTACATTTCTGCAACACAAGACAACAGTGGAATAAATCTTGTTGAGACAACCATAATATTGAGAACTAGTGTTATAAAAGAAATCAAAAAGGTAATTTGATAGAAAGCAATGGCTGATTAGGTGATTTGTAATTTAATAGACTTATGCTAAATGGCTTTGTGAGGAAGGGGCATAATCTGAGTCTTGAAGAATAAGAACTGAAAATCGAAGAGAAGAAAAAATTTCAACATGAGTAAAGAAAAAAATTAGAATAAAAAATGAAGCAAGTATGGCTGGAGCACAGTAAACTAGGATTGAGAAGTATGAGATTAAAGTGGAAATGGAAGTAGAAATCAGATTATGCAGGGCTGTAACAGACACCGTGAGTGCCCATACATCTTGAACCCTACCATTCCTGTGTGTTCAGACTTGCAGAGGCTATATTTACATTTCTGTGCCTGGGAGCTTTTTGTGCCAGCTAGAGGTATGTAGAATACTACCCACACTCCATCACTCTTCAAACAGTGACTAAGAAAATATGCATCCATTTTACCTCCCTTCTGAAGGTTGGGAGAGCTGGAAATCCTGTGATGTATCGCTTATACTACTTCCTAAAGTGAACCCAGTTAGTGAAGTTCCAGTCTTCCTTCTTTTCTCTGGATTTTCACATACACTTTCTTGGCTCTTTTCCTTTCTGGTACTGTGTCCCTACTCATCTATAAGCATTTCCAGTACTTCAAAAAAAAAAAAATTACAAAGCAAACAATTCTTACTTGCACTTGAATTCTTGCCCCTGACTTTGCTACAGAGGGAATCCAAAGTAACACAAAGACAGAAAAAAAAGGAAAACGATGGAAGGATTTTAAACAATGGAATAACAATATCTAATAAATATTTCAAAAAATTACTTTGATCTCTGTGTGGAAAAGGCATTAATGGAGACGAGATAAAAGTAGAAGCAGAGACCCTTGAGAGTTGTTGCAATACCTGGATAAAAGATGATAGTGATTTGGAAGTGTGTAAGGACAGAGGATATAAATGGAATCAGGAAACTCAAAATATATTTTGGAGATAGAATTGACAAGACTGCTTGTTGGGTTGGATATGCTGGGTTTAGACAATGGAAGAATCAGTATTGATTCCCACATTGTTTGGTGATTTTACTTTATGAGATGACAAACTCAAGGTGGAGGAAATTTATAAATTACTTAATTTGGTGGGAGTGATCAAGAGCTTCATTTTGGGCATATTTAGTTTGCCTAATAAGACACTTAATTGGAGATGTCAAGAAAGCATCTGAACATATGTTTAGTACTAGGAGGAAAGAGCTAGGCTAGAGATTTAAATTAGGGATCCATCATCTTATAGATGCTATTCAAAGTCATTGGACTGGATGAGATCATTTACAAAATAATCCAGACAGAGAAGAGGAAAAGAAGTAAATTAATGCATTATTCTATAAATAGTTTTAGATAAGTAGCTTTCTTGGCATTCTATAAATTAACCGTTTAAATATGAATAAATTAAATCAAAGAGAATTAGAAGAAAATATGCATAATATCATATACACTGGAAGTGAAGGTCCTTATAGACAATACCATAATCAGAAAGTATAAAGAGTTTGGACCATAAAAGTAAAAAACATAAAAAAGTGTACATCAGAAAAAGATCTCAAAGTAATATCATTGAAAGAAAGATATCACAATAAGAAAATGGTTTTATTCCATTTCTCTCTGTATATAGTTATTTATTTATACAAGTGATCCTTATGAATATACAAGAAGTCAAACATTTAGATAGAAAAAAAGACATACAATATGAACAAAAACTAATGAAAAGAAGAAATTTAAATCTCTGACAACCATATTCAAAATATAAATAAATAAAAAGCTGCATTATGCTGGTAAAAGAAGACATAGAAATTAATCAATTAGTTAATACTTTCCTTTACCTATCAAAATGTAAAAGTTTTAAAATGATAATGTCATATATTGGCAAGTTTACAGAATAATATACTCTCTGATTCTTCAATCATGAGTATATTATGGTCCAATTTTCTGGATGACAATTTTAGAATGGTCTTAATCAAAAGTCTCATTGCTCTGATACTGCTGTTGCTCTTCTAGTAATTTATCCTCCCAAATAATTTAAAATACTTATATTTTAAAAATTTACCTAGTGAGGATAAAGCAAGAGAGGTACTGTGGTAAACTTGGGATTTATATATTTTCTTTGAGGGATATGAAGATAAGATTCCTAGTTATCATTTTGATATCAATAATGGTGGTCAAATCCCTCACACTTCCAGGGTTAAACCTCACAGAGATTGTGACGGAGTTGTACTCAGAAATATTCAACTTAAAAGTACCTGGAAGAAGAAACAACTTGAAGAAACAAGGATGCTGTGACAGATTCTGAAAAGGGAAGCTTCTCAGAATGATGCTGATGGTTTCCCTTTGGGATAAAATTTTAGGCATTTTGATTTCTAGTTACAATAAAAGGTTAATGAGGTCAGGAGAATTTAAACAATGAATGGCTAATGCCAATAGATTTAACTTTCTAGGGCTTTGGAGGTTTGATTAGTTCTTAATGCAATAAATACTTCAAGGAATTAATATTCTATTGAACGTGTGAGGAAGAATAAGCAAATTTGAGTTTTTCTAATTCATACTCAATTTCATTTTTTTTATTTATTTATTTTTTTTTAAATTTTTTTAACATCTTTATTGGAGTATAATTGCTTTACAATGGTATGTTAGTTTCAGCTTCACAACAAAATGAATCAGTGATATATATACATATATTCCCATATCTCTTCCCGCTATGCGGCTGCTTCCCACTAGCTATCTACCTTACGTTTGGTAGTGTATATATGTCCATGCCTCTTTATCGCTTTGTCACCGTTTACACTTCCCCCTCCCCATAGCCTCAAGTCCATTCTCTAGTAAGTCTGTGTCTTTATTCCTGTTTCACCCCTAGGTTTTTCATGACATTTTTTTTTTTTAATTCCATATATATGTGTTAGCATACGGTATTTGTCTCTCTCTTTCTGACTTACTTCACTCTGTATGACAGACTCTAGGTCTATCCACCTCATTACAAATAGCTCAATTTCGTCTCTTTTTATGGCTGAGCAATATTCCATTGTATATATGTGCCACATCTTCTCCATCCATTCATCCGATGATGGACACTTAGGTTGTTTCCATCTCTGGGCTATTGTAAATAGAGCTGCAATGAACATTTTGGTACATGACTCTTTTTGAATTATGGTTTTCTCAGGGTATATGCCCAGTAGTGGGATTGCTGGGTCATATGGTAGTTCCATTTGTAGCTTTTTAAGGAACCTCCATACTGTTCTCCACAGTGGCTGTATCAATTTACATTCCCACCAACAGTGTAAGAGGGTTCCCTTTTCTCCACACTCTCTCCAGCATTTATTGTTTCTAGATTTTTTGATGATAGCCATTCTGACTGGTGTGAGATGATATCTCATTGTAGTTTTGATTTGCATTTCTCTCATGATTAGTGATGTTGAGCATCAATTTCATAAAATCACCACATAGCTAACATCTAAAAATGCACAAACTCAGAATAGAGTTTGTGTTAGGTTTTAATTATTTTATCTCAAATTAATTCCATACCTAAGCAAATAATAAAAGCTTTTAATGCACAAGTGTTTGCCAAACTGTTAAACTCTTCGATATTCTTTGTCTCATTCAACACATAATAAATATTTATCATGTGTTGTGTACACTTCTGTGAACAACTTGCAATTAAATTATTGCTAGACTAAACAAATTATTTTGACTCACAGTTAATCCTTAAATTATTAAATACTTTGTTTCTAAACTGTATATATAATTTATACTTGTAATTAAATGTATTTGAACAAATCAAAAGCATAGCAAACAGAATACTGGTAATATCTCTAAGAGGTACTTTTTTTTCCTACACATATTCTTTGAAGATAAATGTCTCCGGAATAATTTGCTTTCTCTGCTTTAACAATTGAGAATCTCATTTAAATAAACCAAGGGCTTCCCTGGTGGTGCAGTGGTTGAGAGTCCGCCTGCCGATGCAGGGGACACGGGTTCATGTCCCGGTCCGGGAAGATCCCACATGCCACGGAGGGGCTGGGCCCATGAACAACGGCCGCTGAGCCTGCGCGTCCGGAGCCTGTGCTCCGCAACGGGAGAGACCACAACAGTGAGAGGCCCACGTACCGCAAAAAAAAAAAAAAAAAAAAAAAAAAAAAAGTCATAAAATAAAATAAACCAAAGTCTTATAGGTAAATGCTACTCAAATATTAATTAATGATTGAGGGAAAAATTTAAAGTGATTTTTAAAAAATTACTGTAGATCTCTGAATCTGCATAAAATACTCCACATAAAATATTATTTTTATGCAGAGCTAACATGTATGGCATATGTTTATGAACTGCACAAAGGGACAAGACAAATAAGGCTCATAGAGGCTGAAATCCACTAAAACCTCTGCTAGGCTAGGCCATATGGGAGACAGTACATCTACCCTGGGGTGAAAGTTCATGAAATGAGCCATGTATGCTAGAGTTGGTCTTGATTTGATGCATTTTTGTGCTTTGCAGAATAATTACAAGTTGAGTACATAGAATTTTTTCCCCAAACCATTTTGAGGATAAGTTGCCAGCTGGATATGCTATCATGTCTTAATATTTTAGTGTCTCTTTCCTACAAACAGGGACTTTCTCCTACGTAACCATTGTATGAGTGGGAAATTAACATTGATACTTCACTACGAGCTAATAATCCTCAGATGACTCAAGTTGCACTAAATGTCCCCAGAATGTTCAGAATTGCACGTTGTCTTTAATTGTCAAGTCCTTTTTGTCTCCTTCACTCTGAGACATTTTCTCAAATATTACTCAGCCATAAAAGAAGAAATAAGTAATGCCATTTTCAGCTACATGGATGAACCTACAGATTATCATACTAAGTCAGACAGAGAAAGAACAACATCATATGATATTGCTTACATGTGTAGTCTAAAAAATACTATACTAATGAACTTATTTACAAAACAGAAATCGATTCACAGACATAGAAAATAAACTTATGGTTAACAAAGAGGGAATAGGCGAGGGATAAATTGGGAGTTTGGGATTAAAATATACACACTACTATATATAAAATAGATAACCAACAAGGACCTACTATATAGCACAGAGAACTATAGTTAATATAACCTATAATGAAAAAGAATCTAAAAAAGAATATATATGTATATAAAACAATCACTTTGCTGTATACCAGAAATTAACACAACATTGTATATCAATGATATTTCAATAAAATTTATTAAAAAAATCATATGTATGTTCTGAGAAAGTTGAAGCTATGTAAATATCCATTCCTCATCAAGCTTTTGTTTTATTTATTTATTAATTTGCATTAATATAGGCTCAAGGTCCATATCCTATTTTATTTAATAGGATATGGATTTAATAGGATATTTAATAGGATATTTAATAGGATATTTAATCCTATTAAATAGGATTTAATAGTGGTTATAATCCACTACTATATTTTGATATTCATATTGAGAGAGTTTTGACCAGTTGGAACCTCTGCATACTGGCTCCTGTGTACTTTATTATATCCCATTATTCTTTGAGCACTTTCATGCTTTGGGACACAATAGAATAGTCCAGATCAATCTTATGATTTTCCTGCCTCAACCCCTATTTAAAAGATTTCGGTGCTTGTTGTACTTACAGCTGTGGGAGTGTCACTACCAGGCTCTCTCAATGGCGAAAGTTAGGGTATAGTTTTATATCTATTTATAAATGTTGAAATATTTGTACCACTACCTTCATGCCCAATCCCAAGTTACAAAGCTAATTCAAGTTTATTTTCTGTCAATTATCTTTAATACATGTATATTAATTAACAAGCAGTATTTAACCAATCTCCCATTGCTACCACTATGCCCCCCGCTAGGAATAGCCCCCTTCATCACATTGGTGTTTTGACAATTTATGCTAGGCCACCACTCTCATGGGACATACTTGTTCGTTTTGCTCTAGCGCTGACAACCCACACCAAGACAACCATCTACATGAACACCACGCAGACAGCTCAGACTCTGAAAGCCTTGGCCAGGCCAGCTCTCCCATGTGACGTCTGCCTCACACCTCTCAGCCCTAAGAGGCCATGCTAGGGTGTCCCCTGTAGAGATACGCTCCCCAGCGTAATTGAGCTCTGATACCCCAGACCGGTTTGGTCCTTTCCATGAAGGTCCTGCTTGCACTTCTCAAATGTTAAGACCCCACTGTCCTCCTGCGCCACCTCCAGCCTCACACACCTACCCACCCACATACACCCACACACACTGCACAGCTAGCCTCCCTTCTCTGCTCAAGCACTGACGGCCTGTGCTAGGTAAGCACCTACATGGACACGCTTCTTGCCCCACCACAGCTCCTTCCCACTGTTTCAGCCATGGATGCTCACCTTGTGCAAACAGTTTTAGGGCTGAATTATTCAGAAGGAGAAGGGAAGAATAAAGAGAAACAGATGGAAAGCTTCTGTTTGTTTAAGTTAGGTGCAGAATGCTACATTAATTATACTCTTCACTTTATGATGTATCATCGTCCATGGTAGAAGCTAAGCCCACATCTTGTTTTACTTATTTTTAATAATTTCATGATTCACTTTGTGTGTTAATCTGTTTATATTTTATTTTATTGAATGTTATATTTAAATTTTATTCCAAATTATGCATTTTCTCCATCTCTTTCTGTTTTTTATTTGTCCCACTATTTCTTGTGGCTTTTTAAAATGTTGCATTCTATATTTTAATTAACTGATAATTAAAATTTAACATCTGTTTTTAATACTCAAATTTTTCCTCTGTTGGCTTGGAAGTTTACTTATTTATTCTTTTCTCATAGTGATTATAAAATTGTACAATATTTGTGTATCAAAGTATAAGGCTACATTTTAACCTTCCTTCCACACAATACCCTAAAATACTTGGTTCCTCCTTCCAAACTTATTTGTTACTATTTTTCTTTATGTTAATTCTTTTTATGTAGCCTCTTTAAATGCCAGTTATTATTATAATATTATTATAATTATATAATTATATTATTATTATTTTATTATATAATAATTATATAATTATATTGCCCTTATATTATATTAAAAATTTTATTTAGAATGACCTTTATTTTTTGATAAATTTTTGTGCAACGTTTCTTCTTGCCTCTCAAATTTGTCTTTGGGATCATTTTCCTTTGTCTAAAGTCTAAATGTGTGCCAATATGCCTAGATGTAGGCTTAATTTTATTTTAGTTTTTCAGCTTGGTTTAAATGTTGAGAGAATGATTTGGATATTTAACAGTCCTTTGTGTTTAAAAAAAAATTGAAGGAGGAGTAAAATGCAATTTCTTTACTTGATAAGAAAATCTACTTATCCCTTACACAAATTTTTCTTAAAACCACAGGAAGCATCATATTAATGATGAATGTTAGAAGCATTCTTTATTTAGGTCAGCCAAAAGACAAGGACGTCTGCTGTCACCACATCTAGTTCACATTATTTTGCAATTCCTGCACCATGCAATAAATCAAGAGAAGAAAAAAAAGTGTTAAAATCAGAAAGGTAGGAAAATTGCCATATTTTCTAGCAACACAATTGTTCATGCTGAAAATCAGTCTATTGGAATTAATAAATGGTCTGTAATTTCATGGATCCATGACTAATATACAAAATAATAGGTTTCTTAAACATGAGCAAAAGCCATCAGACAAAATACAATAATAAAATTTATACAATTCACAACTGCAATAAGAACAAAAGTAGGACACTTAGAAATAAGTAAATAATAAAATCATGTGAAGCACTTGGGGAAATGTAAAATTTTATTTTTAAAATTCTTCTGTGAGATTCAGAGGCTAAAACTTTTTTCTTAGACAATTCTTATGAAGAAAAAAAAGAGAGAAAATGTGCCTTTTCAAATATCAGGAAAAATTCTAACCAGTAATAATTAAAGTGGTTTGATCTCCTTACAGAGATACACAAAGTTAGCACTGGACTAGATTATAGCCAGAAATAGCCTACCAGTCACTATTAAATTTTCTGTTCATATGGAAAAGTAATTAGATCCTTGTTTCTGGCCATTTAAAAATAAATTATCATTAAATTAAAGATATAAAAACATGAAAAGCAAGACAAAAACTCTGAAGAAAATGTAAGAGAATATTTTTATGTGTTTGTATAAGAAAGAATAAGGAAGGTTTTTACTTATTTGTATAGGAAGTATGGGGCAATATTTCCTGGACAAGACACTAAAAAAGGCAATGTGACAATTTTTATTTTAAAAAGACAGTCTTCTGCATAATAAAAGTCACTAAAACAAATTTAAAAGATTATTCTCTTTGGGGGGAAAATATATTTTAAAGATAATAAATGACAAAGGGTTAATCTCTATAAGAAGAGCCTCTTATCAGTAAATGAGAAAATGACAAATATACCAGTATAATAAAAGAGTAAAAGATGAATTGGCAGGTCACACAAGAGCACACTTGAAGCTCAATAAGCATAAAGCTGCTTTAATTTCACTAGTAAGCAGTTGAGTGAGGATCCTGGGTTCTGCAACTAGGCTTCCTAAATTCCAAAGCTGCTCAACCACTTCCTGGTTATGTAACTCTGGGCAAGCTATTTGTGGTTTTCGGTGTCCTCTTCACCCAAAACGAGAATGATAATGCCTCCTAACTTCACATATTTATTGTGAGAACTAAATGATGAGGACATGTAAAAGACTAGAGCAGCACTTGGAGCAAGGTGACAGCTCAATAAATGGTGCCTGTTAGTCTTGCTGTCAGGGAGGTTCTTAGGTAGAAGGAACAGGAATGTAGTCTTGTGAGTATGAAGTATGCAGTGAAGCCAAAGTATCTTGAGTAGAAAACACCACTTTGGAGAGAATGAAAAACTAGTTTAAAGGAACAATATTCCAGGAAAAAATATGATCAAGACAATACATAAAATAAAGCATTCATTTTAAAATTTAAAATATATACATCTCTCTGTTGTGTTGGATTATGAACATATACTAAATACATTAAAACATGATGGGGGAGGATACATACCAAATTCAGGCTAGCAGTTAGCTCTGAGCAGGACTGCAGGGGAATGGGTTAAGGAAAGAACTTCAGTGGCATAGGTAGCATTGTATTTCATAAATCAATCAGTCAATAAATAATAAATAAATGGACCTGTGGTAAATAAGTCAAAATGTCAACAATTGTTAAATCCAGATGATGGAAACACAAATGTCTATTATTTGTTGAAATTTTTTCTGTATGTTTAAATATTTCATAATTTCAAATTTTTTAAAATGGGTTGAATGCAGAGCACTATATTTGCATGCCTGGTAGAAATATTCTCCCTTTATTTTATAAATAGTTATTCATGTACATATTTTGACTCTGCTGCTAAATATAATTTCTTGACAACACAAGCAATTTTTTTTTCTAAATTTTATCCCTTAGCTCTGAACACAGTGTTTGATACAGAACAAGGATGCAATAAAAGTTTGATGAATGAATGAGTGAATGTTTTACTGGGAACTTTGGCATTTAAAATTTTCAGTACAGACATCTGTAAATCATTCACAGAAACACCTACAAAGGAACTTATTTATTTGTTATAAATATAGGAAACAACCAAAGAAATATTTTTAAATGTTAAATTTCTACTTACAATATTGGAAGGGAAATAATTGTGTCTTCCAAACAAAATTCCTATGCTTTCTCTTCACTCTTTTTATTTTTTAAAAAAATGTTTTTTTCATTCATTTTTAAACTCTGTATTATACTTTTTTTTTATATTCTGACTCTCACAAAATTATTCTAGTATTATAGATAAATGTTCAGAAGTTCTTCAACCTTAATTGAATATCTAGGAGTCATCAGAGGGAAATAAATTAGAGGCTGCCAACAATGAAAGGGTTTTTAATTCTTTGATGAGTAATTTATGTTTTCCTCTCAAAAACAGCAAAGAATGTAGTAGTTTTTCCTCAGGATCAGGTAGTTAATTAATTTTGGCTCTAAAATATTTGTTCATTTTTTTTTACTATAAGTTTATTTGTGCATTTTATGTTATTTTATTGACTCTCACTATAGAATCATGAAAAACTAATTAAAAAGAGGAAAACTTCCCAAAATGGAACAGAGCAGGAGCAAGAACTACTTTTGGAGAAAAGAGATGTTTCAGATTTGTTACACACACACACACACACACACACACACACACACACACAAGCTTAGTTTAATGAGGCACAAAACAATCCGATGGGACCTGAAGATTTGCTTCAGGAATAAGGATCTAAGATAATTTCTTACTGTTTTGCTGTGGGTTGTGTGTTCCCTTTCCAGTGAAAATACGTAAAATAATCATCTGAGCACTAAACAATTTAAATGCAATCTTATTTTGTCTTTTAATTCCTTCTAAATGCTTATATGAAATTCAGATTTCTCTCAGTTTCTTTCTTGCTGTTTTCCTTTTATCACTTGTTCTGATATAATGTATAGAAATCCTACATATTTCTATACAATTTCTACTAATAGTCTCCTTCATTTACTTTACTATCTGTTATGATATTTCTTACTAAAAGAATAATTGGTGCTGTTAAAAATACTAGATTTAATTAATTGACACTATTCCTGATAATCCTATTATATTTTTTGTGTTGGTGAAACAAACAATAATTCATGGGTACTAACCATCAAAAAAAGCAAAACTAGATCTCAGTATTTTGAATAAATCTATAGGGAAAATTTCAATGAAAGATTAAAAATTAATATTGCAAAGATTATATCTTACTTGAAATTTCTGTGTGTTCTTTAATAATAAGTTACCAGTTGCCAAAGGTAAATATGAATTCAGGAAAGATGAATGGAAAAAAATATGTAATTCATTTTGTGACTAATCATTTAAAATATGTTCAACCAGTTAAGATGAACTGTCAACTTATTTTACTTACATAATTTCATTTATACCTTTACTTATTGAATAAGTAATATATTTTTTAGCATAGTACAATGCATCAGTCACAGTTAAACACTGGGGTAGGAAGAGTTTAAGCCCTGTCTCTACTTCCAAGGAAGGACCATCAAGCAGGATCTAAGCCGATATGCTGGGAGAGAGCAAGGACAGTGTGTGTTTGCTTTAGTTTTTACCACAGTGCCTGATATATAGTTAGCACTCAATAAATACTTGCTAAACTACATCAATTAACAGAACAAAAGGTCCAGTAAGATTATGCTAAAGTGCTAGGAACAGAAAGAAAAGAGGGACTAATTCTGTCTGTGGTTGTCAAGAAGTGAAAAGGATGAGCTTGATCTCATGGTTGAGTTTGATCCCATAATCCAGTTTGAGAAGACAGAGCATTCTTCTTTGGTAGAATGTCTACCATCCATACCAAGTGATTCTTTTTGATGTACCAATCATAAGAACATGATAACCCTTTACACACACATCCAGCCATCCACAGATGGGCACTTGTCCCAAGATTAGGCAATCAAACTCATTTTGGTAAATTGAATTTATAGAAGTCAAGTGAAACTGACATTAACAAAATGTTATTTTTACTTACAGAAATTTTGGTTTTGATAAAGTGAGTTAGGGATTAGTAGAAGAGAAAGATGCGGCAGCATCACTAGAACTCCTAACAAGTTTTATCTCTCTATTTGGTACTTTTTAATAAGAAGGTTTAATGTTAAGACCTTGTAGTAAAACCTAATGAAGCAATTCATGGGTTAAAAGTTCCTTTTACATCTATTATCTCACAGAATCTTTAAAAATCTTCATGAAGTAATTTTAACATCTCTCAAAGATATCATCTCTCTTTTTTTATTCAAGAGGGCTTAGTCTGAGCTGTGGAAATAGCCCCCCTAATGACCTGCCTTCAGGATTCCAGCCCTCCCACTCTAAATTCCATCTCCTTAGTAACTACCAAAGTCCCAAAACACAACTTTAATCAAATTACTTAATGACTGCTCACTGACTATAGGTAAAAATCCAAATGATTTAGGATAAGCATCATCTCCTAAACTCCTGCTATAAAATGCAAGTTTGTTACATTCTGAACTATTGGAAATTTCACAAGCATGTCATGCTTATAATCATTAATTTTTTTCTATACTTCCCTGGGTTGTATTTTCTCTGCCTAGAACATGTATAATAATATTTGTCACAGTGCAGTGAAATCTTTTGTTTACATTTTTAATTACCATACTGGATTAGATAGCATGTTCTACTTACCTCTTAACACCTGGACATAACACAATGCCTAGCAATTAGTTAGTGTTTAACACATGTTTATTGATTATGTTTCTTTCTCCACCATGATAAGAGTCAAGGAGATTAAGTGACTTGTTCAGCCTTCGTAAAAGAAGAGACCAATATTTAAACACAAGTCTTATGGTTCTAGTTTAAACTTGTTTGAGTTTACCTCACTTCCAAACACTGGCAGACCAGAAGTCTGCAGAAAATTAATGCCTAGGGAACAAGTAGCAGCTTTCTAGTAGTTTCACAGACTCAAGCCATTTGTCACTGGGGATCAGGTAGAGGGGAGGATTGAAGAAGGAAAATAACCAAAGTTATGGCTCTTTGTACCACCATTTTCTGTCTAGCACTTGTATCAGTAAATTTTATATTAATTATGAACCAATGAAGGTAAACTGAATTTTTTTTTCTAATTAGCTTTTAGTGTCATAGATGAATACTAACCCCAAAAAGTGACATTAACCTTATCTCTGCCCCAGCAAACACCCTTCTTTCTTTCTTTATTGCATATTTTTATTCTTATAAATAGGATCTTTTGGGTCTTAACAATTTAATTCATATGCCTTATGTGATATCTGAATGCTGACATTTTTTGGCGAAATTTCTTGTTTTCATTAATTGCCAGTAAAATGGCCCAGATTGAACTTATATCAAAAAAAATTCCAACTATCTCCAGATTTTTTGGATGGGAAGATCTTGGTCTTTTCACCTTAGTCAGATTTATTTTTGTACTTGGCAACTTTTTATGAACTTTTGAGTCTACACAGTTTCTCTTAGATGTTATTTATTTCATTATCATTCTGTATTCAAAAGAAAGAAAAGACAACCTTGCAAAATTAACTAAAAATATCTTGGTTTTAATTTTGTAACAACTCCTGAACTGTGAAAATGTAAATATACTCAATTTATTATTTGACAACAAAGTGACTGATAAAGGCATTTATATCACTAATTATAAGTTTAAAATTTTGAGAAATTTTCCCATTGTGTAGATACTTGATGGCATGATTAGTAACAAAATTCAACGCATGTTATGACACAGAAGAACATAACTCACTAGAGAAATGTACAGGAAATGGAGCTGCCTTGGGGATTATATTAACTGTATTTCCTTATTTTCTGTATTTTTGATGCTCCAGCATTTGGGACTTTGATCCTGGAGACAGTGCCCCTCCCATTGTTAGTTAGTTCCTAGAGATAGCAAACAAATCCCCTGCCAATGCACTTTTTTTTTTTTTTTTTTTTGCGGTACGCGGGCCTCTCACTCTTGTGGCCTCTCCCATTGCGGAGCCCAGGCTCCGGACGCGCAGGCTCAGCAGCCATGGCTCACAGGCCCAGCCGCTCCACGGCATGTGGGATCTTCCCGGACTGGGGCGCGAACCCGTGTCCCCTGCATCGGCAGGCGGACTCTCAACCACTGCGCCACCAGGGAAGACCCATGGGTACCTTTTTAACACATGGATGCTTATTATAATAATCTGAGGCATTTCAGCAGTATGTAAAAAAGAAGAAAGGGAGGTCACAAAAGGAATAAATGCACAGGATAAAGGATAGAGTATAGATGATCTCTAAAATTCTTTCCAGCTCTGAGATATTATTCTATGATGATAATACCCATAATTGGCTCTTAATTAATGTATCAGTTTTCACTTTCATAGAGCTATGTATATATAAAATACACAATAAACATACATATACTGAAATACTCTTAATACAACCACCAGCAATAGATTTAAAAATGAATTTACTGTGTAAGGTTGTAACACCTAAAGTATGTGATTAAGTGTGATCTCAGGGAAGAGGGACATGGAATGGTTATGACTGATCTCTCAAGAAATTTGTGTATAAACGAAACATAAAGGAAATGATGGAGGCTCACTGAGGTAGCCTAGAAATCCAAGATGATAAACTTAAGTATTTTCTTAGGGGAGGTTACATGGCTTTCTGCAATGGAACCTACTTAAGAGGTAAGCACCTAGAATAATTATTGCAAGTGCTAATTCGTGAGCTGAGAACTAGAGTCCTCTCTGCACTTTGATTTTATT
The DNA here is from genome assembly GCF_003676395.1 of Aethalodelphis obliquidens. NCBI lineage: Eukaryota > Metazoa > Chordata > Mammalia > Artiodactyla > Delphinidae > Aethalodelphis > Aethalodelphis obliquidens. The sequence goes on along the minus strand of NW_020837977.1, from coordinate 152,616 downwards.
AACTCTTTCAGGAAGGGTTTGATCTTAGGTGAGGATGTAAAAATTGTACCATTTAATGGATTATAGTTAGAGACATAGTATCAAACTCATGTTATCTTAATACAGATGGTTACATATAGAAATGTTTATAGGTATGTGCATATGAACAGGTTAGTATACATTTATGCATTTCTTCACTCTGTCAGTTGAGAGGGCCTAAAAGAAATAATATGCCAGTAGCAAAGAGCATACCTGGTCCCTGAATCTTGGTTTCTAATGCCACTCTCCAGTAAATCATACCAAGGCCACTGGAAAAATGGCTGATTCTAAGACTCAGGTAGGAAATATACAAGATGAGCCTAGAGCATCACTTAGTTCCAGAAATTAAGGAAGTAAATGAAAAAAATAACAATGCTAACATATGTTAAAGGGACAAAGGAAGTAAATGAAAGAACTCATGATAGCCAAAGCTGGAACAGTTTGAGCAAGAGAATAAGGTAGTATTAGAGTGTAACCCGAAGTATAAAATATGTATTAATGAATCATACTGAAGCAAAAGATTATCGAATAAATAAATAAATTGTGAAGAAGAAACAAATTCCAAGATACACCTCCCTCAAGGAGATACTGCATATTCCCCCATTCACTTCATATTGGCTGTGCATAATAACTGCCTTCCAAAGAGTACAGAAAAAAAAAGAATAATTTTACAGTGGAGAAATCTGACAAACACTATCTCAGCCAGGTGATCAAGGTTAACATCAACAGTGAAAAGTCATGTTGATCATATATGCCTGTGATATTGTGATTTTTAATGAGGAATACATATTTGGTCTTTGTCTCCAATTTTGCCACAAAACTCTTAAAACCCTTGGAGTTTCCAAAGTGTTGGAAGCCATAAAGGTATTTTTTTTGTTATGAGATAAACTTTGGGCCACCTAAGGATGGGGTGGGGGGAGCTGGTGGCCAGTGGACCCAACCCAGTGATTAGAGGGTTGCAACTTTGAGTCCCACCCCCAGACCTCTGGGGAGGGATGACGGGCTGGAGATTGAGTTCAATCACCAGTGGTCAGTGATTTAATCCACCCCTCCTACTTAATGAAGCTTCCATAAAACCCCAGAAGGGTGGGGTTCATAGAGTTTCCAGGTTAGTGAACAAGAGCACTTCCACACATCACATCATGCTGGCTGCAAACTCTACAAGAACTCTACAAGCTCATTGTTTTCAGGATCTTGCTCTATGTTTCTCTTCAGCTGGCTATTGATTCATATCCCTTGATACTCTTTGTAATAAACTGGTAATCTAGTGAGAAAACTGGTTTCCTGTGTTCTTTGAGCTGCTCTAGCAAATTAATGGAGCTCAAGGAAGGGGTTCTGGGAACCTCTGATTTATACCCAGTCCCTCAGAAGCACAGCTAACAACCTGGACTTGTGATTGGCATCTGAAGTGGGGGCAGTCTTATGGGACTGAGTCCTTAACCTATGGAATCTGATGCTATCTCCAGGTAGATAGTGTCAGAATTGAATTGAATTGTAAGATAGCCAGCTAGGGTCAGAGAATTGCCTGGTGGTGTGGGGAAAAAAAGCCACACTAGGGTGGAACTAGGGTGCAGAACCATAGTACCCTTGATATGATTGATGAAAATGTGATCTTCCTCTCCCAGACACATAACCCCAGTCTAATCACGAGAAAAACATCATGCCAGTACTAACTGAGGAACATTCTACAAAATACCTGACCTGTACTCCTCAAAACTGTCAAGGTCATAAAAAACAAAGAAAGTCTGAGAAGATGTCCCAGCCCAGAGGAGCCTAGGAGACTTGACTACTAAATATAACATGGTATCTTTCATAGAAACCTGGAACAATAAGAAGCTGTTAGGTAAAAACCAAGGAAACCTGCATTTCTACCAGCGAAACACAAGGGTTCCAACTTCTCCACGTCCTTTCCTTGCTTTCTGGTGTTGTTTTGTTGCTGTTGTTTTGTTTTTTTTTATAATACATGTTTGGACAACTTGAAGTAATATCTCACTGTGGTTTTGATTTGCATTTCTCTGATGATTAGTGAATCTATTAGCCATTTGTACATCTTATTTGGAGAAATATCTATCCAAGTCCTTAGCCTATTTTTTAACCTGGTTATTAGGTTTCTTGTTATTGAATTGTATAAGTTACTTACATATTTTGGAAATTGACCTCATATCAGATATATGGTTTGCAAATATTTTCTTCCATTCTGTAGGTTGTCTTTTCACCCTGTTGACAGTTTCCTCTGCTTTGCAGAAGATTTTTAGTTTGATACAGTCTTGGAGGGGAAGAGTGTTTGTTTGTTTGTTTTGGTGATATTGGGGAGATTATTTTTGTGAATCTGTTAACTCCACTTATCCTGGCACTTATTCTCCACTTATCTCAGAGCTTCCCCTCAGTATGTCTCAGTAGGAAATGCTGCAGAGGTGCTAAGATGCCAAGACCCAAATCCCCTTACTTTTGTGGTCCCAAACATGGCCATAAAATTCCCAGGCAATTTATCCTTGTTTCAGGCATCTTTTTTTTCAACTCCATTGTAACATACAAATACCATCATTTTCTATGTATGCCTTTTGTGGAAAGGATAAAGAAGGAGGCCTTTTTGTGACAGTCTTTGGGAGAAGAAAGCTGGTCTTTAGCCTTGGTTTGCTTCTGTTAATAGTTTCACCCTAAGGAACAATTGTCTATATCTACTCTTGAGACAATTAAATTAATATTTTATCAGATAATAGATGACTCAGGTATTGATGGGGATGTACAATGTTAAAACTGAAAAGTATATTGTGATTTTCAGATATTTGCTAAACGTATCCCAAACTCAAGACAACTCTCCAGCTGTCGAGTTTTGATTTCAGGGACATTATAAAATGTATTCTTTTAAGTTCAGGTTAACCAAAAAGGTTACCCAGTGGTTCTCGGATTCCTAAATAAACATACAATAAGCTAGACAGAAATTCTCAGCCTGTCCTTATAATACTGGCTGTTAACAACCACAATTAAGGCAGACTACATATCAATTATTATTTGTCTGGAACATCAAATTCCTTAAGCATAAAAGGAAGTGAGGCAGCCTGCTTTACTGTCTTCCCTCTTTAGCTAATTAGTACTGTTTTTAATGGCTTCATCTGCCCAGGATCAATTGTCTAATAGGAACAGTGCTCTGTCAGTTAACAAGGTGAGGAACTGTAGAACATGATTATGTCTGGCTCCAAAATTGTGCTCTAAACAACACTAAAACAATCATGTGACAGAATAAATAGACTAATAGACCCAGGCAGTATTTTTGTCTAATTCTTGTACAAACTTAGTGTTCTAGTAACATTTATGGAAAAATAAAAAGGAAAGCATACGAGAAAGAGAAAAAAATGAAGGGAGATTTAAAGACAAACATAAGACCATATACACACAAACGTGCACCCCCCCCATACACATATACATAGAGAGTCTCTAAAAACTTCAGTTAAGAAAGGAACCAAAAGTATTATAAACTCATACTTAACGAGTATTACCATAAGGAATGTTGATGTGATGAGCCCTATTTTCCAAAAATGTTTTTTGCAAAAATAAACTGTACCATGGTTGTGCTGATTGTAACATAAACTATGTTCATTTTCCGGTCAAAAAACACATTTCCAGTCAACCCAGTGAAGAAATGGGTACTGATGATATTCACCTGTATGCAAGTGGCTTTTAGAATCTCTTACCAGACTTATATAGCAATTTTGATTCTAGCAAATGTGCTAAACAATGGACTGTCTAATAAAGACATATCTGAAAATATTAATTTATACTATTCTTCCTAAGCTGATCTAGGACTGGGCTCATGGAATGAACCAAGACAAACTGAGATGACTGGCAGAGAGTAGTCATTATCCTGAGAGGTAGTATATGCAGTGGTTAAGGGCATGGGCTCAGGACCCACATTAACTGAGCTTAACACCACTATTTTCTAGTTTGTGTAACTGGGGCAAGTTACTTTACTTCTATCTCAGTTTTCTTATCCGTAAAAAGGGGATGATATAAATAAGATTTTTATAAAGATTTAAGGAGTGACTCAGGAACTCAGAGAACAATCTGACACAAAGGAAGCATTACAGAAAGTTTAGCTATTATTAGGAGTATCAAAAATACTTTATCTTGATCAATTAGTTGAACACAGACACTGACAAAGGTATTTTCTGAGCCAATAACTCTCATCATGCCCCCTTTCTTCAGTTTATCAACAATGCAAGAAGAGTCTGATTTGCTCTAAAAATGTTACACCTTGAAATATGCCAATTCTCTAAAGCTGTGTTTTTCAAAGTGCTATCTACAGACCAGAAGTAGCAGCATTACCCAGGAACTTCTTAGATATTCACATTATCAAGCCCCATCTAGATCCTACTCAGTCAGAAACTTTGAGGGTGGAGTCAGCAATCTGTTGTAAAAAGCCTCCCGGATGATTCTGATGTATACTAACGTCTAGAACCGCTGGGCTAATAAACCCCAAAACTCCAGGCATGTTTCTCCTCACTACGAAATAAATGAATTCTTAACTACTAAAAATACAGGTTTCTTATCAATGGAATAATATAGAATTGTTCAAAATAACTCAAATCTATCCTTGAATCCATGTTAATGTCAAGGGGTTTTAAAATCTTAAAAAAAAAAGTCCAAAGCTATTAACCAAAATGCCTAGCTTTAGTTTGAAAATATTAACATCATCATGCAGAAGAAAAATTTTAGAGAAAAGAGAAGAAATAATTGAGTTATGAAGAAATAAGATATTAAAGGTGTGAATCAAACACTTTTTCTGCTTGGAGAGCTTACATGAGATATGGTATGTTACATAAATTGGTTTAAATAATTCTTATAACCCAGCTTTTCATTTTATTAATTAATTGTAAATAACTAACTAATTGATTACTTATTAAACTCAGAGCCCAAGTTTTCTCCATTTTTATGAAACATTTAACATGTTTCTTTGGATGGTGCAATATAGTATACAAATGCCTATGACAATGTGGCATCTGTTGAACATATCTGGCCTACAGAATTGCTTTATTTAAACTGACCAGTGTTTTGAAAATCAGGAAATTTTTCATAAACATTAGAAATTCCAGCTTCTCTTGAAAAACTGTAAGATCTGCATTACCACAGATCTTTGCATTACAACAAGTGTTCTGTTCTCTAAGACTACATAGCATCTGCTTTCTTGGGTGCTGAGTTTGACTGCCTCTAGCTCAGCTGAGTTCAGTCATCAGACATCTGACCTTGTACCCTATCCTCAAACAAGCCTGGGACAGAAACCCTAAGCAAATGGCAGATCTCTTCCCAGGCTACCTATCTTCCCCGTGTCTCCACTGGTAAAATATTAAAATCTATCAAATAGAATTATTCCAATGGCTTGGGGGGTGGGGAAATAACGTGTAGACAAAATTTTAAATCTATCACTCTTAGCCTCATTACATGTATAGTCAACCAATGAAGCTATTATATCTCTGTAGATTTCCCTGAGCCTAACACAGAAGAGGGAATAGGTGTACAACTGAAAGTCTCTTCTGGAGTCAATATCAACTGTAGGAATTATGCTTTGACAGTGAAAACCTAGATTTGAAAACCTAGATTTCCATTTCAAAGTTAGAATTTTAAAAATGAGAACATTGGAAGAGATAAGTTAAATCCAAATGTATTAGGTATAAGGTAGTATAGATTTTATGAAAGTTTTTTTTTTTTTTCTAAAAAGAGAATTATTTGCTAGAAAAGACAGTTTAGATATCTCTGGAAACTTTGGTTTTAATGTTAGTCCAGCTGTGAGTGGCTTTGTGGATATGAACTAGTCATTTAACCTCTCAGGCCCTCAGAGTACTCTTCTATAAAATGAGGAGGCTGGACTGAGGTACCTTCCAGCTCTCAAAGTCTATTCTGTGATTCTAGGATGCTGGGGGCAGTCAATTCATTTCATTTTTTTTGTATAAATGACATCCAGTGTCATGAAATAATGTATCAAGAGCAGCAGCAGGGTCCTTCTATCCTGAATTTGGTTTGAAGCCAGCAGATAAGGTTGCTTGAATTCATTTTCTTTCTTTGGTGAGGGGATAAGTTTGACGACCTAATGGGCCTTTTCCATCTCTTGTATCTTTGATGAGGCTACTAGGCCTCTACGTTGGGAACTGCAAAGAGTTACTGTGGTGAATTCCCCTTTGTAGTGATTTTTCTCCTTTTCATCATGTTTGACATTTTTGCAATTGTGCTTTGATTCAGATTATATCCGCTACATAGCTCAGTGTGCTAGTGAGCTGAGACTTTGCTAAGATATAGATGCCCAAGTATAGAAATTGAAAATGACAAGCTCAAGTTCTGCCGCATGCTGTTTATATACATTATTTGAAGTAGCTGGGTGCAGTTCAGTGAAGTTCCATAGTGGTCATATGGGCTTCAACAAAAAATAGTTACTTATTTTCTTTTATACTTATTTACTGGTAAATTACTACAATATCCCTTTCCTTTCTTCTCTCTTTTTTCTTTGAACAATTTCTAAGGTGCATATTCCCTTGCAGTCCATTTCAGGAAATAAAAATGGATATTCCATGAAAATGGACTTTAGTTATAAGGATATTTTGCTTCAAGCAAAGGGAAAATAAAAACATTTTAAATTCAGTTCTTCCAGCAAATAAAAGTTTGGGAAAAAGCAATCAAATTTGCTTTATACCCATCATCATTAAAAAATCATCTTTTACAGCTTTCTAAACAGTGGAGAATAGAAAAATACAACAAAGGTGGGAAATTATCCAGAAAATAAAGTAAAAACATTAAACAGAATTTTCATAGACAAAAAAAAGCCCAGTTTTGATACTGTTAATTCTGAAAATTATATGTATATATATAAGTATATATATATACACACACACACACACACACACACACACATATATATATATACACATACACACATACATACTTATACATTTGGACCAAACCCATACAAAGTTTGAATTTTACACGTTGCTTTCCAATGCTGTAAGTAATTTAGAAAATTCCTTTAACTCCTTTAATATTTCAGAGTCATTTCCAAAAACTGACTACAATGAATAAGAGAGGACATAAAAGGAAAAGCTTCAAGGAAGAGAAAGGAGAGTGAAGTTTGTAATTATTCTCCAAGATGAATCACAATTATGAAGTAATCTAAGAATCAAACATACCAAAGATGAAACAGTGGAAATTTTTCTTTTACCAACATTCTTCCTTAACAATAAAAATAATAAAAACACTAAATTTCCATTAACTGAGTTTGTGTTGTTCAGAAAGCATAAATTTGTTAATAGTAAATGAATCGAATGCAAGTCTCAATACAATTACAGTTGCAAATAATTGTCAAATTCCTCCTCTATAAAAGTTATTTAAAATTCAAATAGGAAAACAATAAAATGTTTAAATTCTCTCTAAGTCACTTCAATGCTAACATGCTTAAATAAGATAAAAGCAATTTTAGTATTAAGTTTTTAGTTAGAAATAATCTTAGGTAATAACAAGATTGTGAGCATGTGTGCACACACACACACACACACACACACACACACACACACACACACACTAGCACACCATGCCTGTTAACAAGCCATTGAAATTATGGTCCATTACTGTATGTTTTGATTTAATTTTGACTTTTATTCTCCTTGCTTTAAAACAGAACTCCTTCTATTTATAAAGAAATATTTCTACTATAGGATAAACATGCATGTTAGAATTCAGATTCACTAGAAAGTGAAAGTAGTCTAGATGATGCTAATATTTAAATTGGGCAAGGAAGATATGCTTGACAAAGGAAGTTTCCACTGAGCCCCTCTTCCTCCACCCAGGTTTTTAAATTCAAGTAATGGTCAATTAATGGAATTTTCTATTGCGGTGAATACTAGTTTTTATTGTTAGTTTTTTATTCACTGGTCTGCTTGACACTCATTAACTTTTGCCAAGGGATTCCTTTTCTTTACACAAAGATGTGCATCAGAACAGATCTTCACATTGATAGAAACAGTGTATGAGCATTTAGTCAGTTATCTTTATTTCACACCAAAAAAATCATATTGTTCCAGCAGTGAGAAATAAGTTTCTTCAAGAGCAACAATGAACCAAATTATACTAAATCATTCTTTTGTAATTTTTAAACCGAAGCTCTTTTTAAATTTTATAGCATTAAATAATCTTAAAGCATGTTAACTGAATGTAGTCAACACACACTTCTAAATATCAGCTGTATAGGAAATGAAAATCCAAACAATTCAGCTAATAAACTCTTCCTACCCATCACTAAAAAAAAAAAAAAAAAAGGAATGATGAAGTAGAAGAAACACAACCATTCCAATTGGGTTACATATCGTCAAAGAAACATTTAGGAATATACTAAACATCTCAAATCAAAAGTTCAATAATAATACAAATAGATAAAGTGAAAAGGAATAATAAAGTGAGAGATAATTGAACTTGGGAGAAAAAAAGAAGAAAAGATAACAGAAATAAATATTAAACTAACAGATACCCCAAAACCAATAAGTTTTAAGGCAAACTTACTAAAAAGGATAGAATAACAATTATAAAACAATAAGAATAAAATAAAAAATAAATTAAAATGGTCAAAGAGAAAATAGTCTAAAGGTTAACCAAAGACGATCTGACATCTGCACAATTGGAGATTTGGGGAAAAAACAAACAAACAAACAAACAAAAAAACAATGGAAGAGTAGTAATATTTTTAAACTATGATACAAGAAAAATCCCTGTAAATAAAATGAGAAATGTTGAAATGACAGTTTTTATGCTGCATAAAAATTAGCAAAAATTTAGCAGCTTAAAACAACACACAGTTTTTGTCTCACAGTTTCTGTTGGTCAAGATTCCAGGCATGGATTAGTGAGTCCTTGGCTCAGAGTCTCACAAGGTTACAACAAAAGCTATAGCTGTGTTCTCTTCTGGGAACTGGACTAGGGGGCAATGTTTGTTGGCAGAATTCATTTCCTTGCAGTTGTATGACTTCTTTATTGCTATTAGCCAGAGGCCTCTCTTGGACCCTAGAGACCACCCACATTACATGCTGCATGATATTCCCATAAGCATTTCACAACGTGGTAGTTTGCTTCTTCAAATCCAGCAGGAGAATAAGAAGTCTACTAGCAAAATGGTCTTATATACTATAACAAAGTCATGGGAGTGATAAAACATCAAGTTTCCAATATTCAATTGCTTAGAAGTCAGTCATGGGCACCATTCACACTAGAAGTTGTATGAATACCAAATGGCAGGGACCATTGAAGAGGTGTCACATTAGGGTCTGTCTACCACAAAGGCCAAATTGATGTGAAAGATTCAACCAGTAACAATCTGAAACAAGCTGAAAATTCTTTTTAAATTTGTCTTCATAATTCATAGTTCCTCCATAATAGAAACACTATTCAAATAACTATAGAGTGTAAATAAATCAAAAATTTTGAAAATAAAGTTAATAAAAAAATAAAATAACACAAAATAAAACTGAAAAAAATGAAAATATATTGGCATTAAAAGCCAAATTTAATGTCACATTATTAGAACATGTTGGTAATAATTTTTATTCTTTTCCTTGTTATAACCAGAATTCCCATTTTCTTTGCACCGTATTTTCTACTTCCAATTATTTTTATTAATTAAATAATAGCTAATCAGCAAATATATATTAAATATTTGCTACTAATCATTATGTAACAGGCACTGTGCTAGGCATGTTGAAGTATTAAAAATGCAATATTTCTTTAAAGCTGGAACTGTCAATTTTTAACTGGAAGTACATTCTGTATTCACATTTAAGTAATAATAGAAATTCTAGGAAAGCAATCTAACACTCTACACTTTGTGTTCCTTACACTCATATCCTTTGCTTAGATTGGTAACTTTGATACCCGTTTTCAATCTGTCCTACACTCCACCTCCTTATCATTGGACTCTTTTTACACTCTAGAATCTTGACTTCTAATTCATATTTATCTTTGCTCTCTGCTCTGGATTTGCCATATATCTAGAGCCACAGGGGAGAAAGTTTCCATCCCAAGGGATATGGGAACTCACTAGATGGGCAAGCCTTCCCTGTGCCTAATGTGGGAGAAGGAACATTAAGCCAGTCTAGCTTATTAACATCTCCGATGTATTCCTTTCTGCTTCAATCAAAATCACCTTCATTATCATCTTCCCCATCATCATGATCAACACCACTGAATATTTGTCATGCAACTCCAAATATTCACATCAAATTGAATGCTAAGCACTTGAAGTACATTAAATTAAATTAGATAATTATCTATTGAGACTTTATTGTTATCATTTTAGAACAGTTAAACAACCTCAGTTACACAAAGGTTAAATGACTTGTCCACTATGCAGTTAATGTCGGAGCTGGGATTCAAATACTAGGCCAGTCTGATTTCAAGACAGACAGTCAACCACTGCACTGAACTGCCTTCCATTATCAATGTTTATTAAGCATTTAGGATGTTTCAAGCTTAAAACACCATTCTTTCCATGATATAGTTATAACTATCTACTGCAATTTAGATATACTTAAGGGTTGCCATATACATTACTGATTTAATAATATTACCCTTATTTTAGAACAAAGCTGATTTCTCAAAACTTTATAGTTATCATTCCATTCACAAAAGCTAAAGAGTTATAAGATTGTACATAACAGAGGAAAATAAATATCATTGTAATTTTATTGAAAAAAGTTTAAATCTATATATAAAAACTTTGAAATCCATGGTGATGGAAACTGAAACTATTATTAAAAGTAGATGCTTTCCTGAAATGAAAAGAGGCTGTGAAAATGGGAAAAATAATTTTTAAATGGATACAACTTGTTGTCGTAAACCAAACCAAATCTCTTTGGCCTCTGAAATAATGAAGAAAAGAAGTGAAGAATTGCTGTAAAGATCATTAAAGATTTAACTCAGTGAATAATCAGGTTATAATAGCCAAGTGTCATACACATTCAAAATGAGTGACTCACACCTTATGACAGTAGATCCCTGACCTGCTGCAATCCCTGGACAAAATAACAGGTATCCCAGAACTAGCCCTGAAACAACTCAACACCTTACTTTTGAAGGAAATTTGCTAGTCCTTCGAAAAGAAAAATAAAGAGGAAAGGCAGATATTTAGGGTAAATCATATATGGCCACCCAACCTAAGAATTACCAACATGATAGTTAATATGAAGACTTCAGAAAATGCTAAAGCTACATATATTCAGCATGCACACACACATACATACATTCACACATGCATGCATGCACACATCCACAGAACACACTGGGTCCAAAACTTTATGTTTCCTTGGTAGAGGAAGATTTAATCCATAAATTAATTTAGTATCTCATGTATTATATAAATTATATAATATCATTGTTAAGTCACTAACTATTAATATAAAGCTATGAACAGAATTGTGTTCTTAGTACTAAGAGGCTGGTCTAAAAAGCAAGGACAGAGACAGAGAAAAGGAGTTTGGATCAGAGCAGACATACACAAGCAAGCACACAAGTTATTGTGTACTCATCAGATGTTCCTAAGGCCTTGAAAAGTTATGGTTATAAAGGAATACGCATTCTGGAGGATAATGAGTGTCAAGGAATGAGGTGGGATGGCTTTTATGTGGTTTCCAATAATCAAATAGTATGTTAAATATCCTATGTGATAGAAGACATTGATTATGTTCTGTTAGGAAATATAAACCAAAACAAAAATGATAACTGAAATATTTAACAATTGAGATTATGACAAAATTCTGAATGTAAGTAGATGCACTAACAGTCTGTTTTGTGGCCTCTTTCAAATTTTTTTTTTTTTTTTGGCCATGCCACACAGCTTGTGGTTATCTTAGTTCCTTAACCAGGGATCAAACACATGCCACCCACAGTGGAAGCAAGGAGTCCTAACCACTGGACTGCCAGGGAATTCCCTGGCACCTCTTTCTCAAGCCCTCCTTCAGAGGTAGATGGCTGGGTTGTCTACTTATCTGACTGTCTTACTTGAGAATAATTACATTTAAGCTTATTATTTTTTACTTTAAATCTTAATTACATAAGAAATAATAATCATTCAATAAACATTTACTTATGAATAAGATTATAGCTTAACACATGATTACTAAGCAATAATAAGCTTTTTCTATGGAACATCAGATCTTATCCATTAACATGTTATTGCGATAGACTACACCTTAACATTTATGTGCTTGTCCACATGCACAAGTGCAGGACAGAATGTGCCTTTCCTGTCCATTCTGGCTTAGAGTAGTGGGACCTAAAACTGAGCTATGCACACCCATTTCTTCTCTAAGACTCACCAATAAGCTAGGTCACTCTTCTTTCCTTAGGGAGGAGTGGAGATTGGTAGAAATTTAAGCCACATGTGTTACTCTAGCTGAAGTACCTCCACCATGAGAATATAAGGAGAGGGAAATAAAGGCTTTCCTTTAATCTTCACTACTAGGTGTTGAGGCAAAGCCAGAACACAAAGTGGAATCCAGGGCAGTGTTCTTTCTTCAGTCCACTTGACTTCATTATGCACTAAATGGAATGGATTGAAGAAAGCACAAGGTACATGATGTGGACTGAAAAGAGAGGTTAATGGAAGATATATAAACTCATTCCAATTTCAACTTAGTAAATTCTTGAAACTTAAAAAAAAAAATCACTACTGAAGCTTTTTTTTTAATATTTGAATTATATTTTATTTATTTTTTTATACAGCAAGTTCTTATTAGTTTTCAGTTTTACACACATCAGTGTATACATGTCAATCCCAATTGCCCAATTCATCACACCACCAACAACAACAACAACCACCCCACCACCGCTTTACCCCCTTGGTGTCCATACGTTAGTTCTCTACATCTGTGTCTCAACTTCTGCCCTGCAAACCGCTTCATCTGTACCATTTTTCTAGGCTCCACATACATGTGTTAATATACAATATTTGTTTTTCTCTTTCTGACTTACTCCACTCTGTGTGACAGTCTCTAGATCCATCCACCTCTCTACAAATGACCCAATTTCGTTTCTTCTTATGGCTGAGTAATATTCCATTGTATATATGTACCACATCTTCTTTATCCATTCATCTGTCGATAGACACTTAGGTTGCTTTCATGACCTGGCTACTGTAAATAGTGCTGCAATGAACATTGGGGTGCATGTGTCTCTTTGAATTATGGTTTTCTCTGGGTATATGCCCAGAAGTGGGATTGCAGGATCATATGCTAATTCTATTTTTAGTTTTTTAAGGAACCTCCATACTGTTCTCCATAGTGGCTGTATCAATTTACATTCCCATCAACAGTGCAAGAAGGTTCCCTTTTCTCCACATCCACTCTAGCGTTTGTTGTTTGCAGATTTTCTGATGATGTCCATTCTAACTGGGGTGAGGTGATACCTCATTGTAGTTTTGATTTGCATTTCTCTAATAATTAGTGATGTTGAGCAGCTTTTCATGGGTTTCTTGGCCATTTGTATGTCTTCCTTGGAGAAATGTCTATTTAGGTCTTCTACCCATTTTTGGATTGGGTTGTTTTTTTTTTAATATTGAGTTGCATGAGCTGTTTATATATTTTGTAGATAAATCCTTTGTCCATTGATTAATTTGCAAATATTTTCTCCCATTCTGAGGGTTGTATTTTCGTCTTGTTTATGGTTTCCTTTGCTGTGCAAAAGCTTTGAAGTTTCATTAGGTCCCACTTGTTTATTTTTGTTTTTATTTCCATTACTTTAGAAGGTGGATCACAAAAAATCTTGCTGTGATTTATGTCAGAGTGTTCTTCCTATGTTTTCCTCTAAGAGTTTTATAGTGTCCAGTCTTAGATTTAGGTCTTGAATCCATTGTGAGTTTATTTTTCTGTATGGTGTTAGGGAATGTTCTAATTTCATTTTTTAAATGTAGCTGTCCAGTTTTCCCAGCATAATTAATGAAGAGACTGTCTTTTCTCCATTGTATATCCTTGTCTCCTTTCTCATAGATTAGTTAACTATAGGTGCATGGGTTTATCTATGGAATTTCTATCTTGTTCCATTGATCTATGTTTCTGTTTTTGTGCCAGTACCATATTGTGTTGATTACTGTAGCTTTGTAGTATAGTCTGAAGTCAGGGAGTCTGATTCCTCTAGCTCTGTTTTTTTCCCTCCAGACTGCTGTGGCTACTCAGGGACTTTTGTGTCTCCATATAAATTTTAAGACTTTTTGTTCTAGTTCCATAAAAAATGCCATTGGTAATTTGATAAGGATTGCATTGAATCTGTAGATTGCTTTGGGTAGTATAGTCATTTTCACAATATTTATTCTTCCAATCCAAGAACATGATATATCTTTCCATCTGTTGGTATAATCTTTAATTTCTTTCATCAGTGTCTTATAGTTTTCTGCATACAGGTCTTTTGTCTCCCTAGGTATTTTATTCTTTTGTTGCAATGGTAAATGGGAGTGTTTCCTTAATTTCTCTTTCAGATTTTTCATCATTAATGTATAGGAATGCAACAGATTTCTGTGCATTATGTTTGTATCCTGCAACTTTACCAAATTCTTTGATTAGCTCTAGTAGTTTTCTGGTGGCATCTTCAGTATTCTCTACGTAGAGTATCATGTCATCTGCAAACATGACAGTTTTACTTCTTCTTTTCCAATTTGTATTCCTTTTATTTGTTTTTCTTCTCTGATTGTTGTGGCTATGACTTCCAAAACTATGTTGAATAGTGCTGAGAGTGGACATCCTTTTCTTTTTCCTGATCTTAGAAGAAATGCTTTCAGTTTTTCATCATTGAGAATGATGTTTGCTGTGGGTTTGTCATATATGGCTTTATTATGTTGAGGTAGGTTCCCTCTATGCTCACTTTCTGGAGAGCTTTTATCATAAATGGGTGTTGAATTTTGTCAAAAGCTTTTTCTGCATCTATTGAGATGATCATATGGTTTTTATTCTTCAATTTGTTAATATGGTGTATCACATTGATTAATTTGCGTATATTGAAGAATCCTTGAATCCCTGGGGTAAATCCCACTTGATCATGGTGTATGATCCTTTTAATGTGTTGCTGGATTCTGTTTGCTAGTATTTTGTTGAGGATTTTTGCATCTATATTCATCAGTGGTATTGGTCTGTAGTTTTCTTTTTTTTGTAGTATCTTTGTCTGGTTTTGGTGTCAGGGTGATAGTGGCCTCATAGGATGAGTTTGGGAGTGTTCCTTCCTCTACAATTTTTTGGAAGAGTTTGAGAAGGATGGGTGTTAGCTCTTCTCTAAATGTTTGATAGAATTCACCTGTGAAGCCATCTGGTCCTGGAGTTTTGTTTGTTGGAAGATTTTTAATCACAGTTTCAATTTCATTACTTGTGATTGGTCTGTTCATATTTTCTATTTCTTCCTGGTTCAGTCTTGGAAGGTTATAACTTTCCAAGAATTTGTCCATTTCATCCAGATTGTCCATTTTATTGGCATAGACTTGCTTGTAGTAATCTCTTATGATGCTTTGTGTTTCTGCAGTGTACATTGTAACTTCTCCTTTTTCATTTCTAATTGTATTGATTTGAGTCCTCTCTCTCTTTTTCTTGGTGAGTCTGGCTAATGGTTTATCACTTCTGCTTATCTTCTCAAAGAACCAGGTTTTAGTTTCATTGATCTTTGCTATTGTTTTCTTTGTTTCTATTTCATTTATTTCTGCTCTGATCTTTATGATTTCTTTCTATATGTTAACTTTGGGTTTTGTTTGCTCTTCTTCCTCTAGTTCCTTTAGGTGTAAGGTTAGATTGTTTATTTGAGATTTTTCTTGTTTCCTGAGGTAGGCTTGTATAGCTATAAACTTCTGTCTTAGAACTGCTTTTGCTGCATCCCATAGGTTTTGGATCATCGTGTTTTCATTGTCATTTCTCCATAGGTATTTTTTGATTTCCTCTGATTTCTTCAGTGATCTCTTGGTTGTTTTGTAACGTATTGTTTAGCCTCCATGTGTTTGTGTTTATTACATATTTTTTTCCCTGTAATTCATTTCTAATCTCATAGGGTTGTGGTCAGAAAAGATGCTGAATATGATTTCAATTTCCTTAAATTTACTGAGGCTTGATTTGTGACCCAAGATGTGATCTATCCTGGAGAATGTTCTGAGGGCACTTGAGAAAAAAGTGTAATCTGCTGTTTTGGATGGAATGTCCTATAAATATCAATTAAATCTGTCTGGTCTTTTGTGTCATTTAAAGCTTCTGTTTCCTTATTTATTTTCCTTTAGGATGGTCTATCCATTGGTGTAAGTGAGGTGTTAAAGTCCCCCACTATGATTGTGTTATGTTGATTTCCTCTTTTATAGCTGTTAGCAGTTGCCTTATATATTGAGGTGCTCCTATGTTAGGTGCATATATATTTATAATTGTTATATCTTCCTCTTGGATTGATCCCTTGATCATTATGTAGTGTCCTTCCTTGTCTCTTGTAACATTCTTTATTTTAAAGTCTATTTTACCAGATATGAGTATTGCTACTACAGCTTTCTTTTGATTTCCATTTGCATGGAATACCTTTTTCCATCCCCTCTCACTTTCAGTCTGTATGTGTCCTTAGGTCTGAAGTGGGTCTCTTGTAGACAGCATATAGATGGGTCTTGTTTTTGTATCCATTCAGCAAGCCTGTGTCTTTTGGTTGGAGCATTTAATCCATTCACGTTTAAGGTAATTATTGATATGTATGTTCCTATGACCATTTCCTTAATTGTTTTGGGTTTGTTTTTGTAGGTCCTTTTCTTCTCTTGTGTTTCTTGTCTAAAGAAGATCCTTTAACATTTGTTGTGAAGCTGGTTTGGTGGCGCTGAATTCTCTTAGCTTTTGCTTTACTGTAAAGCTTTTGATTTCTCCATCAAATCTGAATGAGATCCTTGCCAGGTAGCATAATCTTGGTTGCAGGTTTTTCCCTTTCATCACTTTAGGTGTATCATGCCACTCCCTTCTGACTTGTAGAGTTTCTGCTGAAAAATCAGCTGTTAACCTTATGGGAATTCCCTTGTACATTATTT
This sequence comes from Aethalodelphis obliquidens, assembly GCF_003676395.1. Lineage (NCBI taxonomy): Eukaryota > Metazoa > Chordata > Mammalia > Artiodactyla > Delphinidae > Aethalodelphis > Aethalodelphis obliquidens. Next base: position 135,561 of record NW_020837977.1, on the reverse strand, counting down.
GTCATTTTCCCCTTGCTGCTTTCAATAATTTTTCTTTGTCTTTAATTTTTGCCAGTTTGATAACTATGTGTGTTGGCGTGTTTCTCCTTGGATTTATCCTGTATGGGACTCTCTTCACTTCCTCGACTTGGTTGGCTATTTCCTTTTCCATGTTAAGGTAGTTTTTTACTATAATCTCTTCAAATATTTTCTCAGGTCCTTTCTCTCTGTCTTCTCCTTCTGGGACCCCATAATGCAAATGTTGTTGTGTTTAATGTTGTTTCAGAGGTCTCTTAGGCTGTCTTCATTCCTTTTCATTCTTTTTTCTTTATTCTGTTCCACAGCAGTGAATTCCACCATTCTGTCTTCCAGGTCACTTTTCTGTTCTTCTGCCTCAGTTATTCTGCTATTGATTCCTTCTAGTGTAGTTTTCATATCAGTTATTGTATTTTCATCTCTGTTTGTTTGTTCTTTAATTCTTCTAGGTCTTTGTTAAACATTTCTTGCATCTTTGCCTCCTCTCTTTATCCGAGGTCCTGGAACACCCTCACTATCATTATTCTGAATTCTTTTTCTGGAAGGTTGCCTATCTCCACTTCATTTAGTTGTTTTTCCTGGGTTTTATCTTGTTCCTTCATCTGGTACAGAGCCCTCTGCCTTTACATCTTGTCTATCTTCCTGTGAATGTGTTTTTGTTTCCCAGGCTGCAGGACTGTAGTTCTTCTTGATCCTGCTGTCTGCCCTCTGGTGGCTGAGACTAAGTGGCTTGTCCTGAGTTCCTTTTTAAACAGCAAACAACAAATAACCCAAAGTCTTACATATACTAGAGGCACAAAAAATGTTTACTGGGTATCTAATAAATTGATTCCATGATGATCTAAGAATTTACTCCTCTTATCTGTGCCAATATAATAGTACCTATAAAAAATAGAAATATATCACTAAGTACTATCCACTATGATTAATATAAGATCCCTCAATGGAAAAACAAACAAAAAAAGATTCAATTTAATAGTATCTGCAAAAATATTTCCTGTAAATATTAATATAACTTAATTTCTCACCACCCATACACATATATTCACCTCTTATAAAAATATGAATTAATACATATGTGAGATAATAATCATAACAATATTTTTAAGTATTTATTTATCAAACAACCCATACATTGTTAGTATAGACATTGTGCAAGGTTAAAACATATTCAAACATCAAGATCCACATTCAGGGCTACCCTGGTGATGCAGTGGTTGATAGCCCACCTGCCGATGCAGGGGACGTGGTTTCATGCCCCGGTCTGGGAGGGTCCCACGTGCTGTGGAGCAGCTGAGCCCGTGAGCCATGGCCTCTGGGCCTGCGTGTCCAGAGCTGTGCTCCGCAGCGGGAGAGGCCACGGCAGTGAGAGGCCTGTGTACTGCCAAAAAAAAAAAAAGATCCACATTCAAAAAACATAAAATAACCACCTTTAACCATAAATAAAGTTTAAAAGATTAAACATATACAGAAAATGTGGGAATGAAAAGCAGTCTCTGAAACTCCTAGCCAAAATGCTATAAAGGGCATTTCACTCCTGCTCAGACCCAGAGATCTCTGCTTGGACATTTCTCTTGTACATAGTAACTGAGGCCCTACACACCTTCCTAGCAGCATGCACTGGCTCTGTTAAACCTGCATCATATGTGTATGTCCCCAGAGTTTTTAATTTAACTTATTTTATTTATTTTCATAAGGACCTAGGATGGTCCAGACCACAAACGTCCTTGCTGTCACAATTAGAGGTGGTACAAAATTTTCAGTGCTATCTGAAATGACATACTGTGCATGTTTAATTGGTATCTGAAAGAGAACATACAAAATACATACTTTTTCTATAAACTTTAAATGGCAGAGCTGTTTTTGTCTTCTTTGTCCAGTGATAACTTTAGACATATTTTCCATTGACAATATCATAAATGCCATAAAGTTCTAAGCACTGTGTTCAAGTAGTCCCCATGTAAAAACACATAAAATGCAAAACACACTGTCTTTCAATATATAAAATTAATTGAGAATTGACTACATGCAGAAAGGTGAAGATATCAATTCTAGGTGAAGGCAGAGAAAAGAGCATTATTACGTTATCCTCTTAATTTACACATTACATTCACTTGAAATGCACCACCATTGAATTTTACTTCAGTGCTCTCTCCCAACTCTTTTTGCTTTAAGGGAAAAAATGAGCATGTATATATAATTTTTAAGGTAGAGAGCCCCAAGGGCAGGAAAAATAATGTTTGCCCCTCAAATCTTTCAAAAAAATTCCTATAGCATCCATGGACTCAGAGATGTTTGCACCTACTTTTAGTTAATTGAAACACTCTGATAAACCACAGGGTTCTGTCAGAATAAGATTATGAAGCAAGGTCCTTTTTCTAGTTGTTGCTGTTGTTACTATTTTTATTGAATAAAACAAAAATTACAGATGTAAGAAAGAAAGAGGAAAGGGGGAGGAGGAAGAAGGGATTTTGTCAAGGAAGAGAGAAAGGAAAGTATAATGGAAGAATGGGAGAAACAAAAAATGAAAGGAAGGAAAATAAAGAAAATGTTGTATTTTTATTTGAGATTATCTATTCCTTTCAACATTTCCTGTTATGAACTATCATTGGGAAGTAAATAATTTTTAATTCACAATAAAGTCTTTTAATATCAAAATTAGGAAATACCTATGTCATTATGATTTTATCAGGTTAATTAATATTAGCACTCATTCTATTTCCAAGCACTCTACATAAACAATTAATGCAACCACTAAAACTGAATGATAAAACCAAAAAATGTATAATAATAATGCATGACTTTTAAAAATGTCACTTTTTTTTAAAACTAGAATTGTGTGGATAGCTTATAACAATTAAAAAGTAGTTTCATAACTTCATTTTTATTTATGAAAAATTCAATATGTATAGAAAATGTTAATCTGCATTTTAAAATCCCCCTAAAATCTTCCAAAACTAGCTGCAATAATTTCTTCTTTTTTCTTTAATTTATTTATTTTTGGTTGTGTTGGGCCTTCGTTGCTGTGCGCGGGCTTTTCTCTAGTTGGGATGAGTGGGGGCTACTCTTTGTTGTGGTGTGTGGGCTTCTTATTGTGGTGGCTTCTCTTGTTGCGGAGCACAGGCTCTAGGCACGTGGGCTTCAGTAGTTGTGGCTCACGGGCTCTAGAGCACAAGCTCAGTAGTTGTGTCACATGGGCTCACTAGTTGTGGCATGCATGCTCTAGAGCACAGTCTCAGTAGTTGTGGCACACGGGCTTGGTTGCTCCACAGCATATGAGATCTTCCCGGACCAGGGCTCAAACCTGCATTGGGAGGTGGATTCTTAAGCACTGCGCCTCCAGGGAAGCCCAATAATTTCTCATTCTACACATCCTTCTTAGAATGTGACTTAGAAATTCTCTCCATTCAGAGGTGAGGTCAATATTTCCTCTCCTTAAATCTGGACAGGGCTGTAAGGATGAAAGATATGATGTTGTGTGACTTTTGAGGTAAGATCAAAAAAGGCTGATACATCTTGTTCCTGCTTCTCTTGGGCTCTTGTTCTTAGAATCCTGCCTCTGTGCAGTGAGGAAGACAAAGCAGCCTGTGGAGGGCTGTGAAGAGGACCCAATGGAGCAGAGACACACTGCTCTGTGCCCTGCCCAAATCAAAGGAAATTGATGAAAATAAATTATTGTTGTTTTAAGCCACTACGTTTTGGTGTGGTTTGTTATGCAGAAAGAGATTACTGAAACACCATTATAGACACAGTTCAGCAACTTCAGTAGAAAGAGAATGTTTTATTCTTTCATTGTCTGTACAATATTCCCAGGAAAGATTCTGAATACATGTTCATGTGTGCCACCATTTTATCAACAAAAAATTGGCTATTTCTGTTTGGGTTACATAAACCTACCACTGTTTCCCAAAAATAAGAAAGATGTTCTTAACTTAAAGGTAATCCATATTTTCAAACCCTTGTTTTCATCCAGATAAAATTGTCAGGCTTCATCAGGAGGTTAAGTTACCTAGCTACTGCTGGAAGTTTTATATTATGCTTCCTATGTCTCCAAGAGATTAATTGGTATGTCAGCTTATTAGCAGTAAATTGTTAAGAAATGCTTCCAAATGCAGCCTTGATGGATATTTGAATTAGCCAATTATCATCTACACTATGAACACAGTAATTTATAAATAAGTAGCACAGCACAAACAATTTTAACTTACCACAAATGCCTAAGAAAATATAATTTAATTATCACATATAAATTTATATGGCTATTTAATTCACTGGTCACCACATGAAAGGGCAAAAAGAAGTTAAGCCTAGGAATACTTTTAGAAGAAGTATTAACTTGTGAGTTGGAAAAAATATTATCTATAAGTAAAAGTATTAAATGATAAAAATGTCAACAAGTCAATTGCAGGTAGATTAGGATTTAAATATTAAATATTTAAAATATTTAAATATTAAAAAAAACTTTAAAATTTAATGGGTATCTCAGTCAACTTAGGCTGCCATAACAAAATACTATAGACTAAGGGGTTTAAACAGAAGAAAATTATTTTCTTACAGTTCTAGAGGATGGAAGTCTGGGGTGAAGGTGCCAGCAGGGTTGGGCTCTGGTGAGAGCTCTCTTCTTGGCTTGCAGATGGTTGCTTTCTTGTTGTATCCTCACATAGCAGAGGAAGAGAAAGAGGAAGAGAGAAAGAGAGAAAGAGAGAGAGAGAGAGAGGAAACAAGCTCTCTGGTATCTTTTATAAGAGCATTAATCCCATCATAAGGACCCCACCCTCATCACATCATCTAAACCTAATTATCTCCCAAAGAACTAATCTCCAAGTATTGTACCATGACTTTGGCAGTTAGTACTTCAATGTATGTATTTGAGGAGGGGGGTCCAGGGGGAAAATTCAGTCCATAACAGTGGGAAATATAGGTGAATATCTTTTAGACCTGAAGTAGAGAAAGATTTCTTAAACAAGAAACAAAATAATTGACCATAAAGTAAAGTTTGATATGCTTAAAAGTATTTTTAAGAAGTTTCCTCTCAGGTTTCCCTGGTGGCACAGTGGTTAAGTATCCACCTGCCAATGCAGGGGACATGGGTTTGAGCCCTGGTCCAGGAAGATACCACATGCCATGGAAAAACTAAGCCTGCGAGCCACAACTACTGAGCCTGTGTGCTACAACTACTGAAGCCCACGTGCCTACAGCCTGTGCTCCACAACAAAAGAAGCCCCCGCAATGAGAAGTCCATGCACCACAACGAAGAGTAGCCCCCGCTTGCTGCAACTAGAGAAAGCCTGCATGCAGCAGTGAAGAGCCAATGCAGCCATAAATAAATAAATAAATAAATATTTTTTAAAAAAAAGAAATGCGACATTTAAGAAAAAAAAGAAGTTTCCTCTCAGCTCTGGATAAAACTCTATCCATACCTTCTTGAGGAATCTCCTAAGACTTAAAGGATCATATTGGGAAGCTTTAACACCTCACTTACACAAATGGACAGATCATCCAGACAGAAATTTAATAAAGAAAACACAAGTTTTAAATGACACAATAGACCAGATAGACTTAAGTGATATTTATAGGACATTCCATCTGAAAACAGCAGATTATACTTTCTTCTCAAGTACACATGGAACATTCTCCAGGAAATGTCACATCTTGGGTCACAAATTAAGCCTCAGTAAATTTAAGAAAATTGAAATCACATCCAGCATCTTTTCTGACCACAACACTATGAGATTAGATATAAATTAACAGGGAAAAAATGTAAAAAACACAAACACGTGGAGGCTAAACAACACGTTATTAAATAACCAAGAGATCACTGCAGAAATCAAAGAGGAAATCAAAAAGTACCTAGAGACAAATGACAACAAAAACACAATGATCCAAAACCTATGGGATGCAGCAAAAGAAGTTCTTAAGAGGGAAGTTTATAGCAATACAATCCTACCTCAAGAAACAAGGAGAATCTCAAATAAACAATCTAACCTTACACCTAAAGGAACTAGAGAAAGAAGAACAAACAAAACCCAAAGTTAATAGGAGGAAAGAAAATCATAAATATCAGAGCAGAAATAAATAGAAACAAAGAAAACAATAGCAAAGATCAATAAATCTAAAAGCTGTTTCTTTGAGAAGATAAACAAAACTGATATACCTTTAGCCAGACTCATCAAGAAAAAGAGGGAGAGGACTCAAATCAATAAAATTAGAAATGAAGAAGGAGAAGTTACAATGTACACTGCAGAAATACAAAGTATCATAAGAGATTACTACAAGCAAGTCTATGCCAATAATATGGAAAATCTGGAAGAAATTGTAAAATTCTTAGAAAGTTATAACCTTCCAAGAGTGAACCAGGAAGAAATAGAAAATATGAACAGACCAATCACTAGTAATGAAATTGAAACTGTGATTAAAAATCTTCCAACAGGGGCTTCCCTGGTGGCGCAGTGGTTGAGAGTCCGCCTGCCGATGCAGGGGACGCGGGTTCGTGCCCCGGTCCGGGAAGATCCCACATGCCGCAGAGCGGCTGGGCCCGTGAGCCATGGCTGCTGAGCCTGCGCGTCCGGAGCCTGTGCTCCGCAACGGGAGAGGCCACAACAGTGAGAGGCCCGCGTACGGCAAAAAAAAAAAAAAAAATCTTCCAACAAACAAAACTCCAGGACCAGATGGCTTCACAGGTGAATTCTATGAAACATTTAGAGAAGAGCTAACACCCATTCTTCTCAAACTCTTCCAAAAATTGCAGAGGAAGGAACACTCCCAAACTCATCCTATGAGGCCACTATCACCCTGACACCAAAACCGGACAAAGATAGTACAAAATAAGAAAATTACAGACCAGTATCACTGACGAATATAGATGCAAAAATCCTCAAAATACTAGCAAACAGAATCCAGCAACACATTAAAAGGATCTTACACCATGATCAAGTGGGATTTATCTTAGGGATGCAAGGATTCTTCAATATATGCAAATCAATCAATGTGATACACCATATTAACAAACTGAAGGAGAAAAACCATATGATCATCTCAATAGATGCAGAAAAAGCTTTTCACAAAATTCAATACTCATTTATGATAAAAAAAAAAAACCCTCCAGAAAGTGGGCATACAGGGAACTTACCTCAATATAATAAAGGCCATATATGACAAACCCAGAGCCAACATCGTTCTAAATGGTGAAAAACTGAAAGCATTTCTTCTAAGATCAGGAACAAGACAAGGTTGTCCACTCTCACCACTATTCAACATAGTTTTGGATGTCCTAGCCACAGCAATCAGAGAAGAAAAAGAAATAAAAGGAATACAAATTGGAAAACAAGAAGTAAAACTGTCACTGTTTGCAGATGACATGATACTATACATAGAAAATCCTAAAAGATGTCACCAGAAAACTCCTAGATCTAATCAATGATTTTGGTAAAGTTGCAGGATACAAATATAATGCACAGAAATCTCTTGCATTCTAATACACTAACAATGAAAAATCAGAAAGAGAAATTAAGGAAACAATCCCATTCACGATGGCAGCAAAAAGAATAAAATACCTAGGAATAAACCTACCTAAGGAGGTAAAAGACCTGTACTCAGAAAACTATGACACTGATGAAAGAAATCAAATGGAGGAAAGACAGCCTCTTAAATAAGTGGTGCTGGGAAAACTGGACAGCTACATGTAAAAGAATGAAATTAGAACACTCCTTAGCACCATACACAAAAATAAATTCAAAATGGATTTGAGACCTAAATGTAAGACTAGGCACTATAAATCTCTTAGATGAAAACATAGGAAGAACACACTTTGACATAAATCACAGCAAGATCTTTTGTGATACACCTTCTAGAGTAATGGAAATAAAAACAAAAATAAACAAATGGGACCTAATGAAATTTAAAATCTTTTGCACAGCAAAGGACAACCCTCAGAATGGGAGAAAATATTTGCAAATGAATCAACAAAAGATTAATCTCCAAAATATATAAACAGCTCATGCAGCTCAATATTAAAAAAACAAACAACCCAATCCAAAAATGGGCAGAGACTTAAATAGACATTTCTCCAAAGAAGACACACAGATGGCCAAGAAGCACACGAAAAGCTGCTCAACATCACTAATCATTAGAGAAATGCAAATCAGAACTACAATGAGGTATCACCTCACACCAGTTAGAATGGGCATCATCAGAAAATCTACAAACAACAAATGCTGGAAAGGGTGTGGAGAAAAGGAAACCCTCTTGCACTATTGGTGGGAACGTAAATTGATACAGCCACTATGGAGAACAGTATAGAGGTTCTTTAAAAAACTAAAAATAGAATTACCATATGACCCAGCCATCCCACTACTGGGCATATACCCTGAGAAAACCACAATTCAAACAGACACATGCACCCCAATGTTCATTGCAGCACTATTTACAATAGCCAGGTCATGGAAGCAACCTAAATGCCGATCAACAGAGGAATGGATAAAAAAGATGTGGTACATATATATGATGGAATATTACTCAGCCAAAAAAGGGACAAAATTGAGTCATTTGTAGAGAGGTGGATGGACCTAGAGAGTGTCATACAGAGTGAAGTAAGTCAGAAAGAGAAAAACAAATGTATATTAACGCATATATGTGGAATCTAAAAAAATGGTACAGATGAACAGGTTTGCAAGGCAGAAATAGAGACACAGATGTAGAGAACAAACCTATGGACACCAAGGTGGGAAAGCGGGGGGGGGGCGCATCAATTGGGAGATTGGGATTGACATATTTACACTGATATGCATAAAATAGATAACTATTAAGAACCTGCTGTATAAAGAAAATTAAATTTAAGAAAAGGTAGATAAGCAAAAGACAACGAATTCCCAAAGTTTAAAAAATAAAAGAGCATTAATTCCTTCATAAGGGCCCCACCCTCATCACCTCATCTAAACCTAATTATCTCCCAAAGACCTAATCTCCAAATACTATACCATCACTTTGGCAGTTAAGATTTCAATATATGTATTTGAGGTGGGGTTGGGGGGCATTCAGTCCATGACAGTGGGAAATTTAGGTGAATATGTTTTAGACCTGAAGTAGAGAAAGGTTTCTTAAACAAGAAACAAAATAATTGACCATAAAGTAAAGTTTGATATGTTTAAAAATATTTTTAAGAAGTTTCCTCTCAGCTCTGGATAAAACTCTACCCATACCTTCTTAAGGAATCTCCTATGACTTAAAGGATCATTTCCTATGAGACCATCTAAGGTGGTAGTTGTTAGATGCTCTCATCTTAAAAATGTGTATTAAAACATCTTAAAAAATGTTGATTTTATTTAATATTTGGGTATTTAACATTCTTAGTAGGAGGATTTTTCAGACTATACACTCAATAATATTGCAAGAAGTGAATGTTCCAAATTTACAAAACATCAGTACAAAACTGTAATGTTAGAAGAAAAAAATTGTAGACCTTGGCTGAAGATGCTGTAAGTTACGATAAAAGGACTAGGTGGTACTTCTCTGGAGAATGGAAGAGTGCATTCTTCATTTTATGTGAGATATTTACATTATGTTAGGTTGGAGCATTTAAGAAAGAGTAATCAAGTGATTATTAACTAAAATTAGGTAGCATATTTCTATTTTTAACTTGATTAGCTAAAATAGTTTTATATTCAGTACCAGAATATGTTCAGAAAAATCAGTATTTAATCACGGATGGTGGATGCTGAAATCCAAATGAAATTTAGGAAAAGTCACTTGGAAATCTGTAATGGAGTCTAGAAAGGTGTCCTAAAAAATATCATCTGATATATCCAACTAAGGTTGTTACAAAAATATTTTAAATTAAATACTATTTTTGGAAATTAATTCATAAGTAACTTAGTAAATATTAGCTGAGTGCCTATGGTAAATCAGTATTAAGTGCCTACAGAAAGGCCATTCTCTGGGTAGGGGTATGGACAGGCAGACAATAAACAAATAAACACGATATTCATGATATGGCAATAAGTCCTATGAAGAAGGGATGCTGTTCCATATAGCTGTCACCTTCCATATGTCACATAAAATGAGAGTCCTGAACAAAGGTAAGGCTACTCCCTTTGGACAGCACTGAGGACAGCTGTGCTGTTGCCTTTTGACTGACCCTGAGGCAGCCCTCAGCGGTCAACTAGAATTGCAACAAAAATCAGTGTCAAGTTTCCTATAGACTTGGCACAGTGGGCAGTAGCTTTAGAGTCCAGCCTCAATAAGGAATCAAACTCCATCTTACTAAAAATCAACAGAACTGATCACATTAGATTTTTTTTTGAGTTTTTTGCAAATACTTGAGGGCGGGGGATGGGGAATACGTCCTTTGAACTCCAAGACTGCAGTCTAATTCCAATTCAAATAAGAGATGACATTTCATCCTACTTCCCACACCATCACTATGTGAACTGCAGACTTCAATTCTAGCTAAAATGCCCTTTTATCCAACTAATCAGGAAAGTCAAAAAATTATTTAAATAATATAGAACATTGACAAAAGACAAATTGAGTTATTTTGGAAGTCAATCAGTAAAACAAGCCAAAACTCAGTGAGAAAATGATTGAGTAAAACGCAGTAAATAATTTCTTAAATTAAAATGATCAAGAAAACTGCATGCATTTCTCTTCAAAAATATATACTATATATCCCATTATTTTATTTTGTTTTTCTCAAATGTCACTATTTTTAGTATAGACATATTGTTGCAGTGTTGCATACCTTTAAATGAGGGAACTTACACGCTTTGTTGATTGCTTTATTTCTTTTTTTCCATCTCTACCCATTCATATAAATTACCTTTCTAAAATATGTTTAATTGTTTTTAAACTCCAACCTCTTCTAAATCAATTTTTTAATCAATTTTTTTTAATCTGCTAAAAGGCATTACTCAACTCTCTTTGTAGCCAATAAAGATAGTGAAGCACTTGCTGGGCAATGAAAACTGTACACAAATTAGCAGAAAAATATGTTAAGAAAGTTCTAAGGTAAACTATTTCAAGAACAAAATGAAAATCCTAAGATCAATAATTCAGACAGATTTATTGAATCCCTGCTTCTTACACTGATATACTACAAGCAAATGCACTCTATAAGGAATCTTGAAAGATAATGAAGAGAAGTTTTTGATATCTTATATCTCGGGAAATGGTATATTTTTAACTCAGAAAAATTCACACACATTTCTTTTGAAATCTTACGAAAAGAACTTTCCGGATGACCCCTGCTTGCAAGTTCCCTACCAGAAATGAATTGTTTGGGAAAATAAATCTTTCAAGTTTGGAAACAGACAATTTGTCCTGGCACACTGACCCTTCTCTAATCGAAATTAGTATGATAAGTTCTCAAAACATTCTTTCCTCAGCCCCACCTCTCACTGTGTTTCAAAAGCACATGGCCACTTTTAGTTTCTAATAATCAAAAGCTAGGAATGGATGAAAAGGGGGGAAAAAACAGACTTCACTATTCTGCTGGATTTTTTTTCCTAATGAGCTTAACATTTCATAATATGATGTCGATAAAGGAAGATTGCATTGTTATTGTTGTTTAGAATTAAAAGGACCTCTCTCTCTGCTGACTGCAGGAAGGAATCTCTCTGAAGCATCAGTCAGAAGGGTGCCATCCTAGCCACCTGAGTCAGCCACATGAGCTCCATCACCATCTGATTCTTTCTCCTCCTTCCTCAAGTTTTTCAGACAAAGCCTGGGGATCAAAGAGAATCCAGATCCACACTGAAATTACTATATATTTTTTCTAAGTGAGAAATATGCCTTTCCAAACTGTAAAGAGTCCTAAAAAGCAGGGTAAAACCATGTTACCTTCCCTGTAAGACTTCCCCACAGAGGTGTGCTTTGCTTTTTAGCCTTCACACCACAATAAAAGAGGAAGAAACAAAGTAACTGATGACATAATTTCTAGGCAGAAGATATGAAGATACCTTGTTAGTTTCTTTCCTACTGAGCTGGGTAACAATCTGGATTGCTTTCTTAGGTACTGTTACTCAAAAATAAGTAAGACAATCACCCCGGTGAAACTTTCCTTACAAAATACATAAGCCTCTCAAAGATAACAAGAAACAGACTAAGCTTCAGCTTTTGTACTTGACTGAACTGAAGAGATGCTACTCATTCAGGTTCCTTAGATATTGTTATTACTGGCTTACAGAATAATAAACTTATATTTGTAAATCCAGATTTATCTTGCCTAATGAATGTGAGTCATTAGAATGGTTCATGTCTAGAAAGATTTTCTTTGAGAATTTTAAAAGCCACATAAGTAATTCTATTATTATTAATTCAATCCTCCTTAAAAATTGGGAAATGTTATAAAATAAAAATAAAATCTTGATGTAGAATTTGCAAGTCATTTGCATTTCAGTCCTGTGGGAAAGTCATGACAGTGTAATTTTGCTCACTTTGTGGAATTACGTGACAGGTATTTAGGAAATTATATATACAGGTATGCAGAATTATTTAGACAGGTAACAAAGGTCAAAGTTGGTCTCGAACCCATGTCTTCCACTTGTAAAGCTAGCTCTTTTGCCAAAAATCAGTCTTGAGACCACTTAAATGTCATAATGTCTTATCAAGTACAATAGAAAATTCTTCTTTGAAGGCCTCTAAAACTAGGGTTGTCTCATTTATTATTGGATTAAACCAATAATAAAGGAGTGAAGGAGGTGAGTGGATAGAGAAGAAAAAAGATTAGAGAAGCTTCCTTTTAGTCCAACAGAAGTTTATCATTTTGACAGTTTCCAAGTGGAGCTGAAATAAAATTAAATGGAGTTGATAAAAGTCACAAGGGTCCAAAAACTAACCAACAACAATAACCACATTCTTAAATGGAGAACAAATGGAATGCAATCTTGAATAAAGTTTTGTTAAAAACTAAAATTAGGGCTTCCCTGGTGGCGCAGTGGTTGAGAGTCCGTCTGCCGATGCAGGGGGCACGGGTTCGTGCCCCGGTCCAGGAAGACCCCACATGCTGCGGAGCGGCTAGGCCCGTGAGCCATGGCCGCTGAGCCTGCGCGTCCGGAGCCTGTGCTCCGCAACGGGAGAGGCCACAACAGTGAGAGGCCCGCGTACCGCAAAAAAAAAAAAAAAAAAAAACTAAACTAAAACTAGAGTGCCTCATGTTTTGAAACGCACTTAATATTGAAATGGAGCAGGACCCCATGGTCCTTGCCCACCATGTCCTCTTCCTGCCTTTTGTCTGTAGAAGAACTTTAGCTAAAGAAACTTTAATCATAGAAGTGAGAAAATGCAGAATGCAGAAATGAAGGAAAACTGTCAAACAAGACCAAATAATAATAGTGTAGTCATTAAGCAAAGTCGAGGACATTTAGTTCCTCCTCAAGGGCTATACATAATATTCTGAGCCCTATCCTTTGAGCTGACTTATAGAAACTGAAACCCCCAGCAGGTGCAAGAAATTAGCTACATGATGACCAGACTGTAGCCGTGACATAAACGGCCACAATTCCGAGAACTGGCCTCGAAGAAATGGGAACAAACTGACCCTGGAACTGAAGATTAATGGTACTTAAAGCAATCATGATGACACTGATCAGACCACTGCAGGACTAATTTCAAGATGACTGTCAGAGCTGACTGCTCTGTTTCTGCATGTAGCGCCCTCCCTCCATCTATAAAAGCTCTTGCCCATTGTCAGTGGGGGGAGGTTGGCCTTTGGACAGGAGTCTACCCTCCATGCCATCCCACCATTGCCAGCCTCAAAAATAAAGCAAACTTTCCTTTCCACCAACCTTGCCTCTTTATTTGCTTTTGAGCAGCGAGCAGACAGACCCCCACTTTGGGTAACAATATGGCCAACCTTATTTTTTAAATCATGTGTTTATTTCAATAAAATTCAGTATGATTTCCACAAACATTTGTATATTCATTTAAAGTCATTGAAACAAAGAAGGAAATTTTGTCAGTACATCTTTTATCTTCTTTCTGATCAGTTATTAACTCACTGTTTTTTTTCAAAAATAGATGATATGTAAAATACTTTTCCTATAAACAATCATTTTAATTTAGGGAACAGTGTCCTTTTATATGTAGCTTAAGTCGAATAACATATTTAAATAATTTTGTGAACTTCTAATGAGTTACTTAATTCCAGTTGTGACAGTGCCAAAAGCTTTAGTAGAGAAACATCAATTTCTAGGACATATTTATTATTTATTGGAAAATTTTTCCAAATATTATAAGCTGTATCAATATAATTCAACAAAATTTACAGAATGTGTACTGTTTGCCAAACATTATGCTAAGAACTAATGATGCTGAATGTCATCAACAGTTAATAATTACCACTGATGATTAATTAGCAATTATTTACACCTATAAGTCACCTGACAGTATATGTTATGATACCTTCTTTCCCCAATCAGCTTAGAATTACAGAGTGAAAATAAAGTGAGTCTGCAAGGAAGATTCAGTTAGCTATTTTTTAGTATAGTATTTAAATGAAATTAGTTTCTGTTCTTTTATGTTTAGTACTGATTATTAATCATAAAAATGGTTTTGCCACACAACATATCCAAAAAAGATTTCTTCAAATGGAAAAATATACACATTAACATAAATAGCCCCTCTTGCATTCTGTGTTCTAGTTATCAAAACCCATACAAATTACATGATCTCCGCCAGTTTCAGTTTATTCATTTGTAGCACAGGTTTTGTGTCTTTGTGATGAGACAAGCACACCAAGCTGAGTCCTTTTTTCCAAATAAACCTTTTTCCACCTGATGAGAAAAAATGAAAATATTTTCATATTTGAAAATAAAAAGGGACATTTGCCAGGAATAGGAATTGGAGAAATTGTCATAATTAAAGAGAAAATTATGAACAAAAGTTCAGAGACAAGCTAACAATATAATGTGATAAATACTAGTGAGAGGCCAGGAGTCATTGGGCAATGACAGAAACACCCTATATCTGTGTTTCCAATATAGTAGCCACTAGTTGTCATGTTGCTATTGAGAAATTGAAATTTGGCTATGACCATTGAATAACTAATTTTTTAAGCTTATTTTATTTTGATTAATTTCATTATCAATATGAAAACTAATGCTGTATTCAGTTATTAGAAAACCTTTAAGTTTTAAGTATTAAAAATGTTATCTTAGTCATTTCAGTATTCCCTCCTCCCATCATTTCTGTTATATCTGTTAGATGGATATTGTGGAGGGACAGACTGTCAAGGTGTTGGAGCAGAAGTATCTTATACTTACGAATATATATATACAGTTGAACCTTGAACAACCATTTGAACTGCAGGGATCTGCTTACAATCAGATTTTTTTTTGAATAGTAAATACTACAGTTGGTTGTTCCACTAATGGGTAACTGCAGATAGAGAGGAACCTCACAAGGGAGGGCCAAATATAAATTATGCACAGATTTTCGACTATGAAGAGGGTGGGTCCCTCTGACCCCTGAGCAGTTCAAGGGGTCAACTCTTTATCTTTGTAAGGTGTCTTCTAAGATGTTTGTGTATGCATCTGTGCCTCAGTCCACTAATCAATGCTGCATTGTCCCAAACTCCTTCCAGATTTTTATTCTGAGGCTGTTTTCTCTCAGTGATTTCTGGGACATTCATAGCAACACAGCACACTTTCTGAAGCTTATGGGCCACACTGGGCTGTGGAAAATTCTGGGGAACTGTCTGTGGTCATTTGCTACTTAGACATATTACACAGATTTTTTTTTATTTATTCCTGTAAATCTGGGTATCTCTGTCTGTCGCACAACTGGATTCAAATCCTGGATTCACACTTACTAGCTATGTGACTTTGGCAGATTATCTAACCTTTCTGTATCTGAGTTTATTCATTTTTATAAGAGAATAGCAATAGTACATATCTCATAGGCTGGTTTTTAGGATTTATAAAGTTAAATACTTACAAAACTTTTAGAGTTGTGTCTTATACATTGAAACTCTCAACAATTGTCAGCTCTCACATCTTGTTCCCAAGATTCTAAGTTACATGGAATAACAAGTTATTTTTGACTGTTTGAGATTCTCGGTTAAGTTTTGTTTGTTTGTTTCATTCCACCATAGTAAGTATTGCTCAGATTTATCTACGGGACATAGTATAAAAATTAATTCTGCCTGTGATTACTTCATGTCAAAATGAATGTCATCAGTCAGTCTCTCACACTTACACACACATTAGGAGCCACCCTCTTAAAAGACTTAAAGTTGCAGTTACATGGACAAGATTTAATGTCCTTCAGCTTCCTGTGGAAAAAATCTCTCTTGCTCTATTAACTGCTTTATCTCATGTGGTAGTCATTGTAGGTTACCTGACTCAATTTCTATTTCCAGCCCTTTCTCCCTTGTCTGACTTCATTATAGAGGATGTAAAAGCCAACAATCTAAATCATCATCTTTCCTTTCAGCAAGAGAATAAACCATATGACATAGTGCAGGACAAAGAGGTGTACACAGAAGTCTTCTTGTTCTGTTTCTTCCCCATCTTCATTTTTCTTTTTGGAAGGAAAACAACTGGAGGGCTTCAGGGTCAGGCAACCATTCTATGACCATAAAGGAAAAGTCTTGTAATTTCTCAGGCAATTTGTTTATAATGAGAAGTGAGGAAGAAATAGGAAGAAACTTCCAGGAAGAAGCATTAGCATATGCAATAGATATGGGGCAGAATAAATTATATGCTAAAAATAAAAACTTTCTATTCTCCAAATTCAAAAAAAGATTGTTCTCTGGCCATTGTCCCAAGCTGTGAATTATTAGCCAACAGGAACTGACTTTAAATCTATCCCAATCCAACTGTGATCATGCCTTTGTTTCAGCAACAATGCCTCTGAACACCAACCAATCAGCAACAGGGACACTTTTCTGAAAGCCAATCAGCAACAGTCTCTAGTGCTTACACTTCAGAAAGTCAATCAGCAGCAGCCACAATCGGAAAGCATGTTTCCACAGCTGACAGTCAGCCAATGCCTAAAGATTTATGCTTCTGAAAATTCTCCACTTCCAGAACTCCTTGTTTCCTAAAACCCTATAAGATCAGCATTTTCCTTAAGAGACACTGTGCTTTGAAATTGCAACTCTCCCTTGCTTGGCAAAGAATAAACTATGCTTTTTAGGTATTTTGCTTGTTTCAAATATTAAGTGATATCTTGTTTTGATAGTAAGTATAAAATAAGAGAGAGTTCCTGGAGGAACAAATGGAAGATAAACCTGGAAGAATCACTAGCAGACAGGATAGAGTACTTCTTGGCCAAATTTCATAACTTTTAGCTTTGTACCAAGATTAACGATGAGCTGTTGAAGGATTGCCAGTTGGTATGGAGGAGACTATTATGATAAAATTTACATTTATAAAATGTTACTTTAGCTTCAGAGTAAATATGGAATTGGAAACACTAAGTGGAGGCACTTCCGCAGATACATCAGTAACCATTTAGGAAAAGAATTATTGCAGCTTGGATTAGTGAGATATTGGAGGGGATGGAGAAATTTTATCAGATTTGAGAGATAGTTACAAAGTAAAATCAAAAGAACTTGCAAATAGATTAAAGAAAGGATGTAGGGAGATGGAAGTGTTGCGGATGAATCCTTGTTTTTGGATTTTTTGCTACTGAATGGACTGTGGGGCATTCACCCAGATTGGGGTCAACAGAAAAGAATCAGGTTAGGAGTAGGAAAAGAAGACCATGAATGTATTTTGAATATAATGAGTTTGCAATGCCTTTGAGAAATCTATGAGAAGATTTCAAGGAGCCATCATAGAATACATGAGTCTGGAGCTCAGAAAAGAGATATAGGCTGAGAATACAAATGTAGAGGCATCTACCTATGGAACTCCATATATTTCTGGCTTAGAAGAAGATGCATCTGTAAAGGAGAGAGAGAAGAAATATAGAAGGAACAGCCAGAGAGGCGGAGGAAAATCTAGAGAGTTTGGTGTCAGGGAAGTCAAATAGTCTCTCAGGAAGAAGGGAGTAGTCAACAATGTTGAATGCTGCTGAGAGGTCACATACAATGTAACCTGAAAAAGTGGCCCAAGGAATCAGTGCTCTGAAGATCATTGGTGACCTCAGCAAGAGCTATTTTGCTGGATTAATAGGAAAAGGAACGAGATGGGATTAAAATAAGGAGTAGGAGTTGAGGAAATGGAAATGAAAAATCACAAGAGTAGCCAGTCATGTTAATACATTTCATTGGGAAGATCAAGGACTATCTAGGGAGATACCCAGAAAGGGAAAGAGGAGAGGTTTTTTTGGGGGGATGGGGAGGAGTAAGGGTTTTTTTAAAATGAGAAACTCTCAGTATATAAAATGAATCAAACTTACATTTTCAGTAAACTCTACCTTCTATTAACAGTTACATGGTAGTAAATTCTCATAGGAATGACATTATTTACAAATATATATAGATTCCAACTTAAACTAAAACAGTTCACCTCCAATTAGAATTATTATCAAACAGTAGCCAATTTCACTTTTTGCATGTTAGTATATTTTAATGTTTTGTTAACCTAAGACTGTTGACTTCTAGTTCATAATGATGTTTCATATCTTAATAAAGTTTTGCTTTTATTTTTTGCTAACTGTTAGAGCTTCCATTAACAAATATATAGAGAAAAGATTTCTGTAGCAGGGGGCAGCTGCATTTAAACATATAGATTAGCATGGGGTAACCAGAAGGAAAATTGTAAAGTGAACATTGTAAGTGAAAATTGTAAAGTGAAAGAAGGGGGAAAGTAAGAACAGTAAGAAAGAAGGGAGAAAGTAAGAAAATTGTAACGTGAAAGTAAGAAAGTTGTAAAGTGAAAATTGTAAAGTGAAAGAAGGGGGAAAGTAAGAACAGTAAGAAAGAAGGGGGAAAGTAAGAAAATTGTAAAGTGAAAATTGTAAAGTGAAAGAAGGGGGAAAGTAAGAACAGTTGGAAGATTCAGAAAGTAACTAGCAAGATGGGAGACTTAAATCTAACAATATGGATGATTTTATTAAATATAAACGTTGACACAAACCAATTTAAAGGCAGAGATTGCCATGTCAAGACTTCACTCTTTGCTGATTACAAGAAAGGAATACAAACATAAAGGTAAAACTACATTGAGTGTAAAAAGAAATATATGTATACTTTTACTATAATGTGATACCACCTCAGCCCTATCTAAGTAATATTTTTACCTAATGTCAAAAATATTTTTCCAACTAACTAAGAGTAAAACTTAATGTACAAAAGGATTGCTTGTAAATATATATGTAAATAGTTCTGTGACTAACTCATTGTTTTACATTTGGTACATTTGTTTCTGCTAATAAATTTAACTTTCTCACTTTTCTGCTTGTTTGTTCAGTCTGGATTAAAATTAGACTTTCAAAATAAACTGTAAATAGTTTTGTTTCCTCTTTAAAAAGTGTGTGTGTATATATATATTTAAATATATATATATATATATTTCAAAACTAGGAATGTTATCAGATGTAAAGATGAACATTACAACATGATAAAGGAGATAATTCATCAGAAGCACATAATCTGCCTCTGCCCCTAACAAAAGAACTCTAAGGTATATAAAACATATACTGATAGCTCTAAAAGTAGAAACAGGCAAATCCACAATGTTAATTGAAAAGTTCAACCCTTTTTTTTTTTAGTAATTGTTATACAACATATGCAGAAAATCAGTAAGATTGTAGAAGATCTGAACACTGCTATTGTGAAATTGACCTAATTGACATTTATAAGGCAACTACCTAAGAACAATATAATACAACTTTTCACATGGAACATTGACCAAAGTAGACTAAATTCTAGCCCATAAAATAAATTTCAAACAATCGATCTCAAAGAAAGAAGATTTTCTGACCACAAAATACTTAAATAAGAAATCAATAACAGAAAGATAACTGAAAAAATCTTCAAATATTTTGAAATTAAAGAAAAGCAAATTAAACCCAAACTAAACAGAAGGAAATAATGAGTACAAGCCAATGAACTTGAAAATATAATAACAAAAAAAGAAAATCAATAAAACAAAATGTTGTCTTATAAAAAACTGATGAATCCTTATATAGACTGACCAAAGAGAAAGAGAGAGAATACACCAATTAACAACATCAGGAATGAACATGCGGCATCACTACTGATCCCACAGACATTAAATTTTGCTCCTCATTTTATTGCACTTCTCAGATGATGCATTTTTTACACGTTGAAGTTTTATGGCAACCCTGAATCAAGCAAGTCTATTGAGACTATTTTTCCAACAGCATTTGCTCACTTCATGTCTCTGTCACATTTTAGTAATTATCACAATATTTCAAACTTTTTCATTATTGTTATATTTGTTATGGTGATATGTGATCAGTGATCTTTGGTGTTACTACCATGACTTGCTAAAGGCTCAAATGATGGCTAGCATTTTTTAGCAATAAAGTATTTTTTAATTAAGGTATGTACATATTTTTAGACATAACGCTATTACATATGTAATAAGCTACAATATAGTATAAACATAATTTTTACATGCACTGGGAAACCAACAATTTTGTGACTTACTTTACTGCAATGTTCATTTTATTGTAGTGGTCTGGAACAAAACACACAATATTTCTAAGGTATGCCTGTACTGTGAACAACACTGTGGCCGTAAGATCAACAACTTGGATCAGCACACTTTTCCTATAATGCGTCAGGAAGTAAATACCTTAGACTTTGGGGGTCCCTATTGGAACTACTCAATTCTGCAGTCATAGCATTAAGCTGCTCTAGTTATTACTATTTACTTACTAGTAAACAAGTGAATCCCTTTTCCCTAGGATAAGAAAAGGGACAAAGATGTCCACTTTCACCACTCCTATTCAACATTTTACTATAGGTCCTAGACAATTCAATAAAACAGAAAAATGAGAAAGTAATAAGCATAGGAATTGGAAAGGAAGAAATAGAACTGTCTTTTTATTTAAAGATGATATTATTATCTATAGAAAAAAATTCCAAAGAATCTACAAAAACAGCTACTAGAATTACTAAGTGGTTTAGAAAGGTGAGAGGAAACAAGGTGAATACACAAAAAACAAATGCATATCTATATACTAACTATGAACAATTTGTAAATTAAATTTTAAAATGCCATTTACAGCAATGTCAAATACCTGAAATAGTTAAGGATAACAAAATATATGCAAAACTTTTTATACCAAAATCTGCAAAATCTTGATAAGAGAAATTAAAGACTTACAGAGGTGAAGAGAGATACTATATTCATGGGTTGGAAGACATTGTTTACATGTGAACTCTTTCTAAGTGTATCTATGGATTCAAAGAAATATCAATCAAAATCCCATATAACATTTTTTTGAAGAAATACTTAAAATAGGTAAAATATTTCTAAAAGAGAAGTTTGAGGACACACACTAGTTGATCTCGAAACTTGCCATGAAGTTAAAATGATCAAGAAAATGCAATAGGTTATATACATCGATCAATGGAATAGAATAGTTTCCAAGTAGACCGATGTGTGTATAGTCAATTGATTTTGACAAAGATATCAAACTAATTCAATGGAGCAAGGGTAGTCTTTCCAAAAACTGTGCTGGAACAATTAGACATCCATATGCAAAAAATAAGATAAATAAAATAACTATCAACACTTACTTTTTTACCATATAAAAAACTAACTTGAAATGGATCATATACTTTACTAATAAATAATAAAAAAAATTTGTTGGTAAGTTGAACTTAATAAAATTTGAAAATTCTGATCTTTGAAAGACCACTGTTAAGAAAATGGAAAGATAAGACACTTACTGGGAGAAAATATTTACAAAACATATATCTATCTATTAAATAACTTTGATTTAAAATATATAAACATTTACCACAATAATAAACAAACAACACAATTTTTTAAATGGGTAAAATATTTCAACAGATATTTCATCAAAGAAGAAATGTGAGTGGCAGATAAGCGCCTGAAAATATGCTTAAAATAATTTTACTCATTAAGAAAATTTCCATTGAAACCACAATGAGATACCACTACACAGCTTCTAAAATAGCTTAAAAAAACAAACACACAAAGGAAAAACAGGTGATACAAAGAGTTTACAAAGATGAAGTGCCACTGGAACACATACATTTCTGGTGGAAATGAAAAATGTAACACTTTGGGAAAGAGTTTGGCTGTTTCTTCTAAAGAGAGACATAGGGAATTCCCTGGAGGTCCAGTGGTTAGGACTTTGCCCTTTCACTGCCAAGGGCATGGGTTCAAACCCTGGTCGGGGAACTAAGACCCCGCAAGCCAAGCAGTGCAGCCATAAATAAATAAATAACAAATAAATAAATAAATAAATAAAAGTTAAACATATGATCCAGCAATCTAAGCCCTGGGTATTTACCAAAGAAAACTGAAAACACAGGTCCCCACAAATGTTTAGAGCAGATTTATTCATAGTAGCCAAAATCTAGAATGAAGCCAAACATCCATCAACAGGTAAATATATAGATAAATAACTCATGGCTCATCCATCCAATAAGATTCTCAGCAATGAGATAGAGTTAAATGAGCAATAAATAGAACTAAACTACTGATATATGCAACAATATGGATCAACCTCAAAAACACTATTGTAGGTGAGAGAAGCCAGATACAAAACTCTAAGTACTATGTGATTCTATTTGTATGACATTTTATAGAAGACAAAACTACTGTATAGGGGTTGAAAGCAGATAAGCAGTTTCCAGGAGCTGGGGCTGAAGGAGTCAATCAGCTTTGCCTGGTTTTGAACTTTATATGAATTGAATAATATAGTATATCTTTTTTCAGGTCTGGCTCCTTTTGGTCAGCAGTACATTTGTGATCTTCATCCATATTATTGTACAGAGATATCATTTGTTCATTCTCATTTTTATAGTATTCTATGCATAACTATGCAATGATTTACTTATCAAATTGACTGCTGGTGTCACACTCACATTTTAAAATTACAACATAATAGCCTAATTGGCTAAAATTCTTTTTTAGTTAGATTCTTAAAATTCTTATTTTTAAATTCTTATTTACGTCTTAGTTAAGCTCTACAAAATCTAAATGGGATTTTCCTTACCAAGTCACCTCTTAAGCAGACATTAAAACTCAGTATATATCCATACCATGCATTGATTTTTTTTACTGAAAAATCCCCTTTATCATTTGGTCAGTTTGGGTTTACCCCCAAATATTATCACATCTGATTTGCCACTACCTACCCACTCCTAGCTTTTCCCCCATCAATGGAACTTCTTTCTTCTTCATGGATTTTCTAATTTAGAGCTGGAGATACTATCACCCTTCGCATTATGACAGTCAATAATTTCAGAACATTTGTCTCTTAGATTATGGTAGTCTTGGCCTTCTCCCCAAACATCATCAAGATACTTCCTGAAGGGAAAGAAAGAGGAGTGTTGGCTCTCAGTTCACACACAGTTTAGATGATAAGGGATTCTGCCCCAAACAATGACCATAATTAACTAGGGTAGCTGAGATAGAAGGCAAAACCTGTGAGTACATTACCTTCAATTACTGTGGTAGATGGAGCCACAGGTATATGAGTTAATTTTAAATGAAGAGGTTCTGGCAGGAGTGTGTTTCTGAGTCTCAGAAATCTGCACACATCAAGGTAACAAGGATAGGTTTAAACTTGGTTGAGTATTGAGTTTTTGCATTTTATTGTTGCAGTGAAAATCATGTCATGAATACTCCATTTATTTCTCTACATAAGGATGTTCCTAATTAATCTGTTATTCAAAAGCCACCAGTATTATATTAGTAACTGCAATATTTCATGACACTGACTAAAGCCCAGAAGCAGGTTCCTGCGGCCCAATTAATTTTTTTAAAACCTTTTACTCAGCGGGATGCTGCCTACCTGGATCTTTGAATGAAAGGATATTAATGAAGCTGCAATGCAGATGATTATATTGAAAGTGACGAAGAATTTATTAGGAAGACAGCCATCACAGGCTGTACAGTATATGAGGCAGAAAACTGCTAAAAGTAATGACAGAGTATAGTTTAGGCAAGTAATGGGCAGTAGTGCTACAAAAGGAGAGCTTGGAGATATATTATTTAGTAATAAAGTTCCCATAAAAATTGAAATATGAGGTGGAAAGATTAACATGGTCATACAAGTCATCTTTAATGTTCATAGCCAAGTTCTGGCTTTTAGAAAGAGTAAACTGAATTTATGCTTGTGACAACATGTAATTCAAAACGCTTATTTATACATTTCATGCAAATGACTGCAGACCTTTGGTTTGCAGTTACCAAAGTAATGTTTAGTAGCACTTAAATTTATTACATTAACATTGGATCAGGAGCTGTATTTCTACCTGTCAAATGACTAACATTTGTAGGTCATATCATCAATAAATAGACCGCAGTTCACAGACCCCTGCACTGCTAGTCCCAAATCTATGAACAAAAGATTTTACATTTTGTTTTTCCACCTTAAACTGAATATAGATGTGTTCTCATTTACTCCATCATAATATTCTAATATTATTGACACAAACCTTTTGGTCTTCTGGTATGTTTGCTTCCACGAAGGGGATGCATAGTGCTCTAATTAAGAGCAAGGGCTTTTGATGGAAGTAGACCTATGTGAAAACCCTAATAGCCAATTACCAGCTGGGTGACCTTAGTTAAATGACTTTATAACTCTGGTCTCATTTTTCTCATCTATAATAGGGACATAATAATACCAGTCTCATGGAATTATTATAATAATTCAATAAAGTATACAAAAATGTATCTAGCCTATGGTAACTAACTCAATTATTATCATCATAATTATCATTATCAATACATTCTGGGAGTTTCCATAATAGAAAGTGGCATCAAAATTCTTGAAGGAGAGGCAAAACATACCTTATTCTTCACATATTCTCATCTCAGCTTCATTTCTAAAGTTAAAGGTCTGAAGGTTAACTTGTGTCTAATGAGGTATGTAAGTAAATTAACAGCCATTTGGATTTAACACAAATGTTTTATAAAAATGCTTGTCTTTTATGATTTCTTAGAAGTGGATATAAAATTGGGGCTGTAGAATAAAACTAAACTGAATTTTGAGAAAACATAAATATTACAAAACATTTTATTCTGAATTTGAACCTTTCCTATTTCATGTCAGTCGCATAAAGAATGGGAATAAGATTTCCATTTTAAACACAGTAGTGACAGAGGCCTTAATAAGAAAATGGCATCTGAGTAAAGGCCTGATAAAAGTGAATATATAAGCCATATGAAACTCAGAGGAGAGATTTCAGGTAAAGGGAATAGTCAGTGCAAACACCCTAAGATGCAAACAGAGGCATAGCAAAGGAGGATGTGGTCAGTGGAAGTAGTTCACCATGGTTGCAGTCAATAAGGTGTGCACTGTCTACAGAAAATCTTAAATCAATAATAAGACTGATTAAATGTTTATTATCTTCATGAACTGACAAGTGTAAACAATATCAGTGATAAAATACTCCTCCCTAAAAAAAAAAATTAGTCTATTGATCTAAGATCTAAACAATTGCTGTGGTTTCTATCGAGCTCAATGGCCTGCTGCCACTGGCCCATCTTTAGAAACATACCAAGAAAGAACAGCACGGGACAAGTGTGTCTGGATCAGATTGAATGAGAACAGGAGCTGTAGATGAGTGGGTCAATGATCAATAGCGTGCCTAGAATATGTACGGCTTTGTAAGCTCTGTTTGGACTTGAGCTTTTACTCTACGTGATGGAAAGCCATTGGATGGGTTAGAGTAGAGGGTTTTCAAGATATTACTCATACGGGCTTCCCTGGTGGCGCAGTGGTTAAGAGTCTGCCTGCCGATGCAGGGGACATGGGTTCATGCCCCAGTCCGTGAAGATCCCACATGCCACAGAGCGGCTGGGCCCGTGAGCCATGGCCGCTGAGCCTGCGCGTCCGGAGCCTGTGCTCCGCAACGGGAGAGGCCACGACAGTGAGAGGCCCGCGTACCGCAATAAAAAAAAAAAAAGATATTACTCATGTTTTCAACACACTGATTGCAGTATTGAAAATAGACTTCGGGAGGGGAATGTGATAGTTATGAAAGAGAAAACTAAACTAGATGGTGATTGTTCTCACTACATCCTATTCACGCCACTGGTGAAGGATGAGTCCCATACCCTAAATAGTACAAAATGGCTGAAGATATGACATTCAACTCTGAACAGACGAGATTGACAGCAGTTTATTAGTCAAACATACTCATAACCTGGGAGAGGAGGATTCCACACACTATGCAGGGCAGCACAAGATTTACACTTGGGATAAGAGTGAATCAGCAGGGGCTGTTGAAGGCAGGCTTTGTAGTAACCAGAGACAAGTGGACCACCCCCATCCCAGTTCACATCTTGAGGATGTGACTGGTTTGTCTGAATAATTTTGCAGACTGACAGAGGAGTAAAATATATTAGGTTCAGATCCAGATGTGGTACTGCTGGTCTGGTTAACAGGGGAACTACCTGGGTGTGAAGTCTTTCCCACTGAGCATGGAGCATATTAGCAAAAGCAGAGGAACTCACAGATAAGCCTCTGGGGCTCTGTGATACTCAAAGATGTCAAGGAATACAGTGATAGCTTGGGATAGAAGTAGAATTGGTGAAATTAGTAAGAAAAGAATTGATGCAGAATATATTTTGAAGGTAGAGCCAACAAGAATTGTGGAAGAATGGATGTGGAATTTGAAAGAGAGGAGTCAAATATGACACTAAAGTGTCTGACTCTAGCAAATGAAAAGATAGTGTCGATTACTGAGAAGGAAAACTATAGGAGTAGTAGTTTATGCTTTATCCA
The DNA here is from genome assembly GCF_003676395.1 of Aethalodelphis obliquidens. NCBI lineage: Eukaryota > Metazoa > Chordata > Mammalia > Artiodactyla > Delphinidae > Aethalodelphis > Aethalodelphis obliquidens. Next base: position 108,699 of record NW_020837977.1, on the reverse strand, counting down.
TACAATTAAAAACTATGTATATGTACAAAACATAAACTTTTAATGTACTTATATGGAAATATCTCAAAATATAGTAAGTGAAAAAGCAAGGTACGTGGTATCCAATATAGCATTTAGGATTCGTGTTTAAAAAGGGAGAGAAAAAAATAGATATTTGCACTTGCCAGTACACACATTTTAAAAAATTATATGAAGTGTGTAGGAAGCAAAAAACAAGTAATAATAAGAGTTACCTGTTGGAAAGAGAGGATAGAAATTAATTGGGCAGAGACTGGGAGCAAAAGAGGAATATATTCACTATAGTTTATGGTTTCTGATGTTTGTACAATGTGAATGTATTTTTTAGATAAAAAAGATATAGGGAGAAATTCTGTTTTAAAAATGTGTATAGCTGACAGTCCCTGATACTGTATCTCCACATATATACCATTGTCTATTGAAGAAACAATAATAAAAGAAAAAGACAAAAATAAGAAATAGATGAAGGAGGAGGAAAATAAGAAAAGTAATTACAATACTTATAACAAAACCAATAACATATTAAAACTTAAGACTAAGGAAAAAGGCAGAAACTGGTTACTGAATTATAAATATGGCAACCCATTACCTATTGCCATAATTTGGAGATGGAGTCCCAGCAACATGACTGATAAAATCAGACTCTGAAGTAAAATTATTAGCTCATCATGTTTTGTCCTGAAAGATGATCACCTTTTAAAAAAAAGAAATAAGGCTTATATCACATGGGGGTTTGGTAAATGTTTAACAAACTATTGGGGAATGTTAATTGCAGCTGCATGGCTGATTAGTAATATGAAAATGTACATACTTTCGTTGTGGCTGATTTCAAATTACCAACATGACCTCATATTTCTTTGCTGCTCTTTCTTTCTTTATGTAGATACAAGTTTCAGACCTTAATCATTTTCCTTCTTTCTGAAGAACTTCATTTACCATTTCTTTCAAGGCAGGTTTATTGGCTACAAATTTCCCCAATTTTTGTTTTTCTGTGAAAATTATTTCTCTTTCATTTTTGTAGGATAATTTTTCTGGGTACAGAATTCTAGATCTTTGGGTTCTTTCTCTCAAAAGTTTAAATATTTCACTCCAGTCTCTTCTTGCTTGCATGGTTTCTGAATAAAAGTTCTATATAAGTCTTATCTTGTCCTTCTATAGGTAAGGTGTTTTTCTCTTTTGCTTCTTTGAAGATTTTCTCTGTCTTTAATTTTATGAAGTTTGAATATAATATGCCTAGCTTTTTTTTTTTTTTAAATTTATTCTTCTTTCTGTTCTGAGTTTCTTGGATTTGTGGTGTGGTGTCTATCATTAATGTCAGGAAGTTCTTAGTCATTATTGCTTCAAACATTTCTTCCGTCCCTTTCTTCCTCTGCCATCTGGTATTCCCATTATGCATAGGTTACACCTTTTGTAATTGTCCCTCAGCTCTTGCATATTCTGTTCTGTCTTTTTCATTATTTTTTCTCTTTGCATTTAAATTTTGAAAGTTTCTGTTGACATTTCTTCAAACTTGCTGATACTTTCCTCAGCTGTGTCCAGTCTATTGATGAGTCTATCACAGGCACACTTCATTTCTGTTACAGTGTTTTTGACTTCTAGCATTTCCTTTTGATTCTTCCTCAGAGTTTCCATCTGTCTGCTTACATTATGCATCCATCTTTGCATGTTGTCCACTTTTCCCATTAGAGCCCTTACCGTATTTATTAGTTATTTTAAATTCCCTGTCTGATAATACCAACATCTCTGCCAAATATGAGTCTAGTTCTGATATTTGCTCATCTTATCATGCTGTGTTTTTTTATTGTTGTTTTTTTTTTTTGTTTTTTGTCTTGTAGTACTTCTTGTAATTTTTGTTGAAGGCTGGAAATGATGTACTAGGTAAAAGGAACTGAGATAAATTGGCCTCTAGTGTGAGGTTTTATGTTTACCTGACTGGGATTTAGGTTGTGCTTACTGCTTGCTGTAGCTGTAGGAGTGAGAGGTTAAAATTTCCTCTGATATCCTTGTTTTTGTCACTCCTGTAATCTTCAGGTTTCCTTAGAAACTTCTTAAATAATGTCTGAGACATGCAGTTCTTTCACTTGTATTTCCTGTTATTATACAGGAGTTTTAATGATGTGGTGGTAAGGTGTGTGGGAGAGGAAGTGTTCTATGGCTGTATGGTAAGGTCTTGGTCTTTTGGTGAGTCTGTGTCCCTGCCTATGACTTTCAGTGGTTTTTCTCCCTCTTAGGTCGAACAGGAAGCCTAGAGAGCGCTGCAGGTGGGTGTTCTCTATTTGGTCACACATTGTTCTCATTCTTTCCTTTAATTCTTTATATATGCTTTCCCTTTAGTTATTTTTTTTAACATATATATTATAACTTCTTGTTGACTACTTTTTTCCTATGTGAGCACCATACTTTCTCGTTATTTTACATGTCTCATAATTTGTATTGAAAGCTTTAGAGTTTCATTAATGTATCAGTTTTGGAAATCAGAACTTCCACTCAAAGTTTGTTGTTATAGCTGTTTGTTTTTTAATGACTTTCTTGTACTAATTCTATAATGTATATATTACTTTCCTGTTTGGTCACTGAAGTCACTACTCAATTAGCTAATGGTCAGCTAATGATTGAACAGATTTCTTTAAATATCTTTAAATATTTCAACTTTCACCAAGGGTCTCTGTATGTGTATGGGGCATACCTTTAACTCTTAGGCAGACATTTTCTAACTCCACCTTAGACTTCACTTCTATTTTTGCAGAATTTCCAGATCAGGTGAAAGGAGAGCTTAGGGCCTTCTGGGGCCTTCCCCAGCATGTACACAGCCTTTGTGTGCACAGGCCTATGCATACAAAGTGATCTTCTCATTTTCCCGAAATATATTGAAGTTTTTCAAAGCCTCTGGTTGTTAGGAGATCACCAACTGAAACCACCCACTTTGGCCAGGGCCAGTTACCTGAGTTGTCTCACAACAGGAGGTCCAGATAAGGAACACGGTGCTGAAAATTAACCGGGAGAATTCGGAAGGGGTCAAAAGAGGGAGGAGACAGCCAACCTCCCAGAATCCTTCATGCTGGAATCCATCTTGGCTGAGAGACACTCGTGCCACCAGGTAGGACCCTGAGTCAGACTATGGGCCAAGCAAGATGATTGGCCAGAGGCAACCCAGAAAGTAACCCTCCTACCATAAAACCTGAGACTGCAAGCCACATGGCAGAGCAGTTCTCCTAGTTTCCCCTACCCTGCTGCTCTCTGCCCGGTGCCCCTTTCCAATACTAAAGTCTCTTGTTTTGTCAGCACATGTGTCTCCTCAGACAATTCATTTCTGAGTGTTAGACAAGAGCCCACTCTCAGGCCCTGGTAGGGGTTCCCCTTCCTGCAACGTTTTGACATCTTATTCCCCAGTTTTTCCTTTTAGGTTGTTTGGTGAACTTCTTTTTAACCCCAACCAGTAATGTTACTTCAGACAGATTGACATTAAACAATTGTCATTAATTTTTCTTGAAAATTTCCCTGTAGATAGGCTTGTTCATACAAGGTAAGGACTCTGTCAGATCAAATCAAGACATGAGAATAGAGCTTTTCATAGACCTGCCAGGTAAGTCAAAGAGTAATAATTCTATGTGTGTGGGGCTTTTGGGATACTTCAAATTGATTCTGCTCCCTCAAAAGTTGCTGCTAGATTGGTGGCTTTCCAGCTATAGTAGTTGTAAGGCTGTTCCATTTGCAGGACTACCACAGAGTTAAGGACAGGGGGATAGAGCAGGTTAAAGCCCTACAAGGCTTGCTCTTCATTTCAAGATTCAACCATTTTTCTTGGATAATCATTCCCTGGGTTGTTGCAAGACATTGGTTAATTTTCAGGGTTCTGAAAATATTGATTTTGACAGTTTTTGCCAGTGTTCTCATTACTTCTATGGAGGAGTATATATTTGGAGGTCCTTACTCTGCCACTCCAGAAGTCAAGCACTACCTGCTTTATTTTTTCATAGCACTCATCCATTAAATGTCTTTTCAAGCTCTCATCTGAAGTGAAATTACTGATTATTTAGTTGTTTTTGTCAATCATCAACTTCCAATTAGAACTGTCAACTTTCAATTATAATTTAAGCTACAGGAAGAGGGTGCTGCCTTGATTATTCTACTGTTATTACTTGTGAAGGATCTGAGATTTTGTCCTATCTGCTATTTAACAAGTTTGCCTGCCACAGTTTCATGGAGTGTGACAGAAGACAGAAGACTCCTGGTTCAAAGACATTGAATCACTGCACAGCAAGGAGCATAAGCTCATGTTCACACCAATTCCCCTTGCCTCTCAAATTCCACAGGAACAATGCAATGTGCCCCAAGTGGATGATGTGCACATGGTAAATTTGCATCATAGATGAGGGACTCCAAGATTAAGAATTTAAATCTTACAATGAGGTGCAAGCAAATCTGCCCTTTGCCCCCAGAGGAAATCATTACTTTGATTATACAACCAAACCTTCCTTTTGTTCTGGAGGGAGGCACTATTTATCTTTGAAGGCTATTCGCTGTACAAACATTCTTGACAAGATAGTCTGGAACAATATCTGTCAGTGCCTCTACTGGTAAGATATGCAGAAACACAAGAAACCCATAGAGAATTATTTCCCAACATCATCCCAGTTCTAAATTAATATTCAACATTGTAGACATGCAGTAAATATTTGTTGACCAAAACTTCCACAAGTTTCTATTTTGATCAATAGTATATTCTATTTCCACAAATTTTATATATATACACACACACACACACACACACACATAGATATATAGATAATCTTGGATATAAGGCAAGTCTTGAATAAGAACTGTCTTAGTCAGTTTGGGCTACTATGACAAAGTAACATATACTGGCTGGTTTATAAACAACAGAACTTTATTTCACACAGTTCTGGAGGCTGGAAGTCCAAGAACACAGTGCCAGCATAATAGGGTTCCTGATAAGAACCCTACTCCAATTTGCAGGCTGCCAACTTCTCTCTGTGCCCTCACAAGGCATTTAGCTTTAAAGAGAGATTTAGCTAGCTCTCTGGCCTCTTCTTATAAGGGCACTAATTCCATTTATAAGGGTTCCATCTCCGTGATCTAATTACCCCCCAAAAGCCCCACATCCAAATACACTGGAGATTAGATTTCAGCATACAAATTTGGTGGGGTAGGGACACAAACATTCAGTCCATAACAAGTACCTAAGAATAAATACTTGGTTTTTGTTTGTTTGTTTGTTTTGTCGGCAAATGGAAATTATAAAACTCTGTTGGCTTCCTCATTTGTAAACAGAAATGACAAGTTTATCTGTTGACCTCTTGAAGGGGCTCAGTCTTCTCTCTTATTCCTTTCTTGCCTTACTCTGTAAAGGAAGAATTGCTATGCTTGATCACAAGAACATTTAAAGCATACAGCTAAGGTCTTAGTATGACTATATTTTGCAATCCCAACACCTAGAAAAGTAGAGAAAGAAGGAGGCCTGGAATACATCTTTATGGCAAATGGGTAAATATCCAGTTTACGTGCTGCCTCTCTGTCTTTCTCTCTCTCTCTCTCTCTCTCTCCCAGTTTCTCTCTGTCTCCATTACATCTCTATCACTCCCTTTTTTGTTGCCCCTACCCATATACACACACATACATAAACATACGCAAACTACTCTTTCATTGTGCTTTGCTCATGTCTAGGAACATGCTGACAGTTCCTCAACTTGAAGACAGTAATATTCAAAATTAAGTTTGGCCTCTAGGGTAGAAGTAAGCACAGTAAACCTTTTGGCTGGCCTTTTCCTAGGCCATTTATATCAAAATCCTCTAGACAAAGGAGGTCTGTATACCAGTCCGGTCATGTTCACTGGCATTCTTTCCTGGGTCTTTGAGCCATTCTCCTACATTAAGTGTAAAATCTCCCTTGGCCTTGCTTTGTTCTTTGAAAGGGATAGCTAGTTAAGAACAGAATCTGATTTTTAGAAACCTCAGTTCTGTGCAATACCCAGCACATAGTAGATTTTTAAAGTATAACAACTACAGAAGAGATTCTATCTCAGACTACAGTCTGTTTTGTTTCTTTTACCTCACAATTTTTTAAATAGAGAATACTATAAAAGTTATCTGCATAATTTAGTCACACAGCAAACATAAGTGTCCTCTTTCTATGTCTACATAGTTTTAACTTTGAAAACATTGTGCCATTTCAGTTACAAATTACTTTGTATATGTGTATTATACTGCCTTTCCTGAGTATGTCTAAAATTCACATAATTTCAGTTGATGTTTTGTTCTATCATTGAAATGGATTCATTTTGTGTTATTCTGAGGAATATACTTAATTTGTGGATCAATTATATGTCTCTAGTATAACTAGCTACTCTGATGTTTAAACAGTTTGCCTCATATAGTAGTTTTTTTTTAATCATAGATGTTTAAATTACTTTAACTCTTATTGGGATTGCTTGTTCTCCCTCATGAATGTAATCCCCTGCTCAGTAATGCACTTTGGGCCAATTCTAATCTCATTGCTATTATTTCTTCACAATTGCACACATTTTCCATATTTCATACAAGCCAATTATTTATCACATATATTCATATGTTTATAATTAATTTTAAATTAGCTGCCTCTTATCTTAAAAGGTATAATTACTTTCAGTGCTCAAGTTATCAAAATAATCATTGCAGTATATCATAATATTTCCAATATTTCATAGTTTTATTCCTCCTTCCTTCGACCTTTTTCCCAGCTGTAAATATACTTCAAGCTCCTTAACCACATTTGAACTGTAAGAAAGTGTTAATGATAACATAAACAATTTAAAAGCAAAGAAAAAAAGAGAAGATTTTGCCCCTAATCTTCTTTTATGGAATTTTTTTTCTGTTCTTCCAGAGAAAATTCTCCTAGAACAGATTACAAACTACAAAAGGCCTAGGAAGAAAATTTGAAATACAAGGAAATGTGTAGAAAGACAAAAAGAAAGTGGCAGAAAAACTCCAAAGGTTTGGATGCTCAGTAAAACACCCTGAAGATTGCTTCTTTTTAGCATTTTTTTTATATGAAAAGTTAAACTATACCTCTCACCTAATAACACATTTTGAAAAGAAACTGCAGTGTCTACTGGTTTGAGTGAAGGTGGAAAGAGTCATGGGAGTGGGCCTTACCACAAATTCATCCTGATTTTAATCGTGGATGAAATGCAAAATAACGTGATACAAAGAAAAAGCAGTACTCTATAACAAAAAGACACAGTGTCTGCCACTAACAACATTTTTCACAAACTACAAATAATACTTTTATTTGAGGAGACTTTAAAGTAATGCCCCTTTTCAGGTGTTTTCCACCTCTGCTATCTTTGGCAGCTTTTAAAAGTGAAAAAGACAACTGCGGTTAAACAGAAAAGGAAAAAATGGGGCTTCCCTGGTGGTGCAGTGTTTGAGAGTCCGCCTGTCGATGCAGGGGACACGGGTTTGTGCCCCGGTCCGGGAGGATCCCGCATTCCGTGGAGCGGCTGGGCCCGTGAGCCATGGCCGCTGAGCATGCGCGTCTGGAGCCTGTGCTCTGCAACGGAAGAGGCCACAACAGTGAGAGGCCTGCGTACCGAGAAAAAAGAAAAGGAAAAAATGGCTACATACTTTAAAAAACAAAATACACAACAAATCAAAGCACACTTTGACATCAAAAAACAATTGTTCGATTAAAAAATCCGAGTATGGGAAGATGGCAGAAGAGTAAGACGCGGAAATCACCTTCCTCCACACAGATACATCAGAAATATATCTACACGTGGAACTGCTCCTATAGAACACCTACTAAACGCTGGCAGAAGACCTCAGACCTCCTCAAAAGGCAAGAAACTCCCCATGTACCTGGGTATGGCAAAAGAAAAAAGAATAAACAGAGACAAAAGGATAGGGACGCACCTGCACCAGTGGGAGGGAGCCGTGAAGGAGGAAAGGTTTCCACACACTAGGAAGGCCCTTTGCGGGCGGAGACTGCGGGTGGTAGAGAGGGGGAGCTTCGAAACCGTGGAGGAGAGCACAGCAACAGGGGTGCAGAGGGCAAAGCCGAGAGATTTCCACACAGAGTATCGGTGCCAACCAGCACTCACCAGCCCAAGGCTTGTCTGCTCACCCGCCGGGGGCGGGAGGGCCTGGGAGCTGAGGATCCGGCTTCGGTCGGATGCAGGGAGAGGACTGGGGTTGGCGGCGTGAACACAGCCTGAAGGGGTTAGTGCACCACTGCTAGCCGGGAGGGAGTCCGGGAAAAAGTCTGGACCTGTCGAAGAGGCAAGAGACTTTTTCTTCCTTCTTTGTTTCCTGGTGCGCGAGGAGAGGGGATTAAGAGCGCTGCTTAAAGGAGCTCCAGAGACGGGTGCGAGCCGTGGCTAAAAGCGCGGACCCCAGAGACATGCATGAGATGCTAAGGCTGCTGCTGCCGCCACCAAGAAGCCTGTGTGCGAGCACAGGTCACTATCCACACACCCCTTCAGCGGAGCCTGTGCAACCCGCCACTGCCAGGGTCCCGGGATCCAGGGGCCACTTCCCCGGGAGTACGCACGGCACGCCTCAGGCTGCTGCAACTTCACGCCGCTCTCTACCGCCGCAGGCTTGCCCCGCACTCCGTGCCCCTCCCTCTCCCGGGCCTGAGCAAGCCAGAGCCCCCGAATCAGCCGCTCCTTTAACCCCGTCCTGTCTGAGCGAAGAACAGACGCCCTCCAGTGACCTACACGCAGAGGCGGGGCCAGATCCAAAGCTGAACCCCGGGAGCTGTGCGAACAAAGAAGAGAAAGGGAAATCTCTCCCAGCAGCCTCAGGAGCAGCTGATTAAATCTCCATAATCAGCCTGATGTACATGCATCTGTGGAATACCTGAATAGACAACAAATCATCCCAAATTGAGGAAGTGGACTTTGAGAGCAAGATATATTATTTTTTCCCCTTTTCCTCATTTTGTGAGTGTGTATCTGTATGCTTCTGTATGAGATTTTGTCTGTATAGCTTTGATTTCACCATTTGTCCTAGGGTTCTATCTGTCCGTTTTGTTTTTTTTTTAACTTAAAAAAATTTTTTTTAATAATTATTTTTTATTTTAATAACTTTATTTTATTTTACCTTAATATATTTTATTTTCTGCTCTTTCTTTTTTTCTTTCTACTTTTTCTCCCTTTTATTCTGAACCGTGTGGATGAAAGGCTCTTGGTGCTGCAGCCAGGAATCAGTGCTGTGCCTCTGAGGTGGGAGAGCCAACTTCAGGACACTGGTCCACAAGGGACCTCCCAGCTCCACGTAATATCAAATGGCGAAAATCTCCCAGAGATCTCCATCTCAACACCAAGACCCAGCTTCACTCAACGACCAGCAAGCTACAGTGCTGGACACCCTATGCCAAACAACTAGCAAAACAGGAACACAACCCCACCCATTAGCAGAGAGGCTGCCTAAAATCATAATAAGTCCTCAGACACCCCAAAACACACCACCAGATGTGGACCTGCCCACCAGAAAGACAAGGTCCAGCCTCATCCACCAGAACACAGGCACTAGTCCCCTCCACCAGGAAGCCTACACAACCCACTGAACCAACTTTAGCCACTGGGGAAAGACACCAAAAATAACGGGAACTACGAACCTGCAGCCTGCAAAATTGAGACCCCAAACTCAGTAAGATAAGCAAAATGAGAAGACAGAAAAACACACAGCAGATGAAGGAGCAAGATAAAAACCCACCAGACCTAACAAATGAAGGGGAAATAGGGAGTCTACCTGAAAAAGATTCAGAATAATGATAGTTAAGATGATCCAAAATCTTGGCAATAGAAGAGAGAAAATGCAAGAAACATTTAACAAGGACTTAGAAAAACTAAAGATGAAACAAGCAATGATCAACAACACAATAAATGAAAGTAAAAATACTCTAGGAGGGATCAATAGCAGAATAACTGAGGCAGAAGAACGGATAAGTGACCTGGAAGATAAAGTAGTGGAAATAACTACTGCAGAGCAGAATAAGGAATATAGAATGAGAAAAACTGAGGACAGTCTCAGAGACCTCTGAGACAACATTAAACACACCAACATTCTAATTATACGGGTTCCAGAAGAAGAAAAGAAAAAGAAAGGGACTGAGAAAATATTTGAAGAGATTATAGTTGAAAATTTCCCTAATATGGGAAAGAAAATAGTTAATCAAGCTTAGGAAGCACAGAGCGTCCCATACAGGATAAATCCAAGGAGAAACATGCCAAGACACATATTAATCAAACTGTCAAAAATTAAATACAAAGAAAACATTTTAAAAGCAGCAAGGGAAAAACAACAAGTAACACAAAAGGGAATCCCCATAAGGTTAACAGCTGATCTTTCAGCAGAAACTCTGCAAGCCAGAAGGGACTGGCAGGACACATTTAAACTGATGAAAAAGAAAAACCTACAACCAAGATTACTCTACCCAGCAAGGATCTCATTCAGATTTGATGGAGAAATTAAAACCTTTACAGACAAGCAAAAGCTGAGAGAGTTCAGCACCACCAAACCAGTTTTACAACAAATGCTAAAGGATCTTCTCTAGGCAAGAAACACAAGAGAAGGAAAAGATCTATAATAACAAACCCAAAACAATTAAGTAAATGGGAATACATATCGATAATTACCTTAAATGTAAATGGATTAAATACTCCCACCAAAAGACACAGACTGGCTGAATGGATACAAAAACAAGACCCATATATATGCTGTCTACAAGAGACCCACTTCAAACTTAGAGACACATACACCCTGAAAGTAAGGGGATGGAAAAACATATTCCATTCAAATGGAAATCAGAAGAAACCTGGAGTAACAATTCTCATATCAGACAAAATAGACTTTAAAATAAAGACTATTAGAAGAGACAAAGAAGGACACTACATAATGATCAAGGGATCAATCCAAGAAGAAGATGTAACAATTGTAAATATTTATGCACCCAACATAGGAGCACCTCAATACATAAGGCAAATACTAGCAGCCATAAAAAGGGAAATCGACAGTAACACATTCATAGTAGGAGACTTTAACACCCCACTTTCTCCAATGGACAGATCATCCAAAATGAAAATAAAAAAGGAAACACAAGCTTTAAATGATACATTAAACAAGATGGACTTAATTGATACTTATAGGACATTCCATCCAAAAACAACAGAATACACATTTTTCTCAAGAGCTCATGGAATATTCTTCAGGATAGATCATATCTTGGGTCACAAATCAAGCCTTGGTAAATTTATGAAAATTGAAATCGTATCAACTATCTTTTCCAACCACAACACTATGAGACTAGATATCAATTACAGGAAAATATCTGTAAATAATACAAACACATGAAGGCTAAACAATACAATACTTAATAACGTAGTGTTCACTGAAGAAATCAAAGAGGATATCAAAGAATTCCTAGAAACAAATGACAATGGAGACACAACGACTGAAAACCTATGGGATGCAGCAAAAGCAGTGCTAAGAGGGAAGTTTATAGCAATACAATTGTACCTTAAGAAAGAGGAAACATCTCAAATAAACAACCTAACCTTGCACCTAAAGCAATCAGAGAAAGTAGAACCAAAAAAACCCCAAAAGTTAGCAGAAGGAAACAAATCATAAAGATCAGATCAGAAATAAATGAAAAAGAAATGAAGGAAATGATAGCAGAGATCAATAAAACTAAAAGCTGCTCCTTTGAGAAGATAAACAAAATTGATAAACCATTAGCCAGACCCATCAAGAAAAAAAGGGCGAAGACTCAAATCAATAAAATTAGAAATGAAAAAGGAGAAGTAACAACTGACACTGCAGAAATACAAAAGATCATGAGAAATTACTACAAGCAACTCTATGCGAATAAAATGGACAACCTGGAGGAAATGGACAAATTCTTAGAAATGCCCAACATTCCGAGACTGAATCAGGAAGAAATAGAAAATATGAACAGTCCAATCAAAAGCACTGAAATTGAAATTGTGATTAAAAATCTTCCAACAAACAAAAGCCCAGGACCAGATGGCTTCAAAGACGAATTCTATCAAACATTTAGAGAAGAGCTAACATCTGTCCTTCTCAAACTCTTCCAAAATATAGCAGAAGGAGGAACACTCCCAAACTCAGTCTACGAGGCCACCATCACCCTGATACCAAAAGCAGACAAGGATGTCACAAAGAAAGAAAACTATAGGCCAATATCACGGATGAACATAGATGCAAAAATCCTCAACAAAATACTAGCAAACAGAATCCAACAGCACATTAAAAGGATCATACACCATGATCAACTGGGGTTTATTGCAGGAATGCAAGGGTTCTTCAATATATGCAAATCAATCAATGTGATGCACCATATTAACAAATTGAAGGAGAAAATGCATATGGCCATCTCAATAGATGCAGAGAAAGCTTTTGACAAAATTCAACACCCATTTATGATAAAAACCCTCCAGAAAGTAGGCATAGAGGGAACTTTCCTCAGCATAATAAAGGCCATATATGACAAACCCACCGCCAACATCGTCTTCAATGGTGAAAAACTGAAAACATTTCCACTAAGATCAGGAACAAGACAAGGTTGCCCACTCTCACCACACTTATTCAACATAGTTTTGGAAGTTTTAGCCACAGCAATCAGAGAAGAAAAGAAAATAAAAGTAATCCAAATCGGAAAAGAAGAAGTAAAGCTGTCACTGTTTGCAGATGACATGATACTATACATAGAGAATCCTAAAGATGCTACCAGAAAACTACTAGAGCTAATCAATGAATTTGGTAAAGTAGCAGGATACAAAATTAATGCACAGAAATCTCTGGCATTCCTATACACTAATGATGAAAAATCTGAAAGTGAAATCAAGAAAACACTCCCATTTACCATTGCAACAAAAATAATAAAATATCCAGGAATAAACCTACCTAAGGAGTCAAAAGACCTGTATGCAGAATATTATAAGACACTGATGAAAGAAATTAAAGATGATACAAAAAGATGGAGAGATATACCATGTCCCTGGATTGGAAGAATCAACATTGTGAAAATGACTCTACTACCCAAAGCAATCTACAGATTCAATGCAATCCCTATCAAACTACCAATAGCATTTTTCACAGAACTAGAACAAAAAATTTCACAATTTGTATGGAAACACAAAAGACTCCGAATAGCGAAAGCAATCTTGAGAACGAAAAACGGAGCTGGAGGAATCAGGCTCCCTGACTTCAGACTATACTACACAGCTACAGTAATCAACACAGTATGGTACTGGCACAAAAACAGAAAGATAGATCAATGGAACAGGATAGAAAGCCCAGAGATAAACCCACACTCATATGGTTACATTCTCTTTGATAAAGGAGGCAGGAATGTACAGTGGAGAAAGGACAGCCTCTTCAATAAGTGGTGCTGGGAAACTGGACAGGTACATGTCAACGTATGAGATTAGATCACTCCCTAACACCATACACAAAAATAAGCTCAAAATGGATTAAAGACCTAAATGTAAGGCCAGAAACTATCAAACTCTTAGAAGAAAACATAGGCAGAACACTCTATGACATAAATCACAGAAAGATCCTTTTTGACCCACCTCCTAGAGAAATGGAAATAAAAACAAAAATAAACATATGGGACCTAATGAAACTTCAAAGCTTATGCACAGCAAAGGAAACCATAAACAAGACCAAAAGACAACCCTCAGAATGGGAGAAAATATTTGCAAATGAAGCAACTGACAAAGGATTAATCTCCAAAATTTACAAGCAGCTCGTGCAGCTCAATAACAAAAAAACAAAAAACCCAATCCAAAAATGGGCAGAAAACATAAATAGACATTTCTCCAAAGAAGATATACAGACTGCCAAGAAATACATGAAAGAATGCTCAACATCGTTAATCATTAGAGAAATGAAAATCAAAACTACAGTGAGATATAATCTCACACCAGTCAGAATGGCCATGATCAAAAAATCTAGAAACAATAAATGCTGGAGAGGGTGTGGAGAAAAGGGAACCCTCTTGCACTGTTGGTGGGAATGTGAATTGGTACAGCCACTATGGAGAACAGTATGGAGGTTCCTTAAAAACCTACAAATAGAACCACCATATGACCCAGCAATCCCTCTGCTGGGCATATACCCTGAGACAACCATAATTCAAAAAGAGTCATGTACCAAAATGTTCATTGCAGCTCTATTTACAATAGCCAGGACATGGAAGCAACCTAATTGTCCATCATCGGATGAATGCATAAAGGAGATGTGGCACATATATACAGTGGAATATTACTTAGCCATAAAAAGAAATGAAATTGAACTATTTTTAATGAGGTGGATGGACCTAGAGTCTGTCATACAGGGTGAAGTAAGTCAGAAAGAGAAAGACAAATACCGTATGCTAACACATATATATGGAATTTAAGAAAAAAAACTGTCATGAAGAACCTAGGGGTAAGACAGGAATAAAGACACAGACCTACTAGAGAATGGACTTGAGGATATGGGTAGGGGGAAGGGTAAGCCGTGACAAAGTGAGAGAGTAGCATGGACATATGTACACTACCAAATGTAAAATAGACAGCTAGAGGGAAGCAGTCGCATAGCACAGGGAAATCAGCTCGGTGCTTTGTGACCACCTAGAGGGGTGGGATAGGGAGGATGGGAGGGAGCGAGATGCAAGAGGGATGAAATATGGGAACATATTTATATGTATAACTGATTCACTTTAGTATAAAGCAGAAAGTAACACATTGTAATGCAATTATACTGCAATAAAGATAAAAAAAAAAAGAACACTTGAACAATTTGTTTTTGTTTTTTTTTTTGATGTTTTAGTTTAAATTTTATTTCCTGCCCCCAAACATCCATTTAGCACCCCCCAGGAGAAGGAAAAGGGGATGTGACTAGCAATAGAGAGAAACTTTCTTCATAACAATGGCCATGGCAAGCTTAGGCACTTTGGGTGAAATCTCTATGGGAAGTACTGGTAGAGGGATAAAAGCCAAACTGACACAAAAGTATTGCTTGGTGTGCATTTCCAGGCTCTGCCTTCTTTCTCATCTCTTGGTGTCAGGCGGAGGAAGAGGAGAAAAAGTTAAACTTTTCTTATAAACTGGCAGAATAAGCTTATAATATCCTCTCACTATCTCTGCATAGGTTCTAGTCTCTGAAGCACTACATAAGCCTTGCCCAAAGTAATGAACAGTTGAAAGTCAAATGTAATACTTCACCAAACAACTTAAAAATGCTTGCACCCTGGAAGAGATTAAGTTGCAGAGAACACAAATGGACCCAGAGCAACTTTTGCCAAAAGAGAATATTGTGCCAAATGTACAGCCATAGCTCTTTTCCATATGAAGAAACAGTCAGAAGGATAAAAGAACTTGGTCAAAATCACACACGTAAGTAGGACAGAATCTGGTCTGTCTGTTGGAAGGGTTGTGTTCTTTAACAACCAGGCTAGCTTTTCTCAAATCTGATTCATGCATAGAATAACTAAACACCTCTGTTTGCCTTGAATATTCCCTGTTTATACGTATGCCTGCTGCAGTTTCTCATACTGCCCACTTTGACTCCCCAAAGCAACTGAGAATACACAATAATTTGGTCATTCTATCCATGGACCACTGTGGTGGGACTGCCCAGGAAGCTTATTAAAAGTGCAGCTTCCTGAGCTCTACTCCACATCTAGATAAGTTTTCTTAGGGTTGGCTCAAGAATCCAGGTACAAGTCTTTTTAAGTGTTTTTGTGGAAACCCACAGGTGAGTCTCTCACTCTTGTAAGTTAATAAACCATTTATTCTGCCTCTGCCAGATGCCCAGCCAGGTCCTGTTAAGGTAGGAGTCCCCCCACCACATCAGAGGGATGCTCCCAGCCAATTAATCTCTGGAGCCTTGGAGAGTCTGAATGGTCTCATGCTGGCCCACCTGCCATGACAAAGCTCCTCCAGAGCATTCCCCTTCACAGTTTACATTCTACCACTCCCAAAGGCAGTCTGCTCCAATGGGGCCTGACTTCGTGTGTCCTAACGTGCATCCGCTGATTCAAGCAGTTTAGGAATAGAAGGTGCTGTGGGTTTCAACCAGGGTGGCCCAACCTCTAAAATGGTAGTCGAAGCAGTCTCTACCTCCTGGGCACATCGCCTCTGCAACAGCCCCAGTAAACGAATGTCCCATCTTTGCTTTTTCAAGGTCGGCAACAGGGAGTCCCCTCCTAATGAAGGTTCTCTCTCATTGCCGCACTATCAAAGGCTGCCCCAAATGTTCCTTCCCGTGAACCTGATCAGGCTAAGGGCAGAGTTGTTTCTTTCCGTCTCTGAGTCGGACCAAATCGTCTTAGAAACACCTCTTCACACTGTTGACCATGTTTTTCATGAGAGCTGCTGCTGAGTCTTTATCTCATCCTTTCATAGTAGAGAGAGAGAGGATTCTAATGAATTTTACTTCCAGGGGAGAGGGGAGTGTTATGATTATGGTGTCATTTTGTATTATGTCCTTTTGTCATGAATTTCTTTTCAATTTCATGTTAAAATGGGCCCACCATTCCCACTTTGTGAGGTCATTCAGCACCCTCATTTCGCATCTTTAACATCTCTCTCAGTATCACTTGGAAATGTTTGAAATGGCATGAGCTTGTCCTCACATTCCTATCAGCTTTAAATCCAGAGTCCCCAAATGAACCTAACCATTGAGCCGAACACCTCTGCACTACCTGTGTAACACTGGGTAGGCCCCTTAAGCTCTTGGTTTTTTTAAGTCCTCAGTTGTAACACTGTGAGGGTGCTATGAATTTATATTTGGGGCAGGACAAGGTCGAGAAGAGTGTGTCTTTGCTTTTATTCTTCCAAACTGGAATGTCTTCCCTCTCTTCCCCGTGGGTCCAAATCTCACTTGTCCTTCAGGCCCACTGCCAAGGAGCCTTCCCTGATTCCCCAGGCCACACAAATCTCTACCTCTTAGGGTCAGTGCCATACAACCTAGCTGTCTCTTACGTTAATCTTGCTTCTCAAGCCAATCTCACAATGTGGGTCTCTCTTGCCCTCCTGGGGCCCCTGGGGATTGGCTAGCCCACCGGCACACCCCAAATGCAGTGTCTACTAGACTAGGGCATGGGTGGGAAGGCCCAGGTGTGAGAGGCCAGGCAGAGTACCTCAGCCTCCACTCTGCTCTCCTCCACAAAACTGTCCCTCCTCCTGAAGCCCGCCCTGCAAGTCACAGGTTCCTTATATGACTTCACTGGGTAGTGATGCCCTCACAGGCCTTCTGACAGTTTGCATGGCAGGGTAACTATGCAAACGTGCTGTCCTCAGAGAAACTTCCCTACACTGGAGGGACCTTCTTTCCCTGGAGAAAGTTCTCCACCAGATATCAATCTCTTTGTTTGTCTGAGAGAGAATATCTGACCAGATCTTCTATATTTACTATAACCTGTTCACTGTTCCCTGGGAGGGCAGTGCAGCAGGTACACTGAGACCGGGCACCTGTACAAGACACGTGGTGTACACACAACCTCCCCTGGCTGCCACATGTTCCTGTGGGGCTTGCCCACCACATACACCTGAGCACTTTCCCAGCTCTAAGTATTACCAGTGACCTGGGACACTTTCAGTGCCCCACAGTGCTCACTGCTGAGGACAAGTGAAAGGTCATCCCTGGACAAGTGTGCAGGAAGTTTCTGAGCTTTATAAATGTAGCCTTCCCCTTTGGGCTACAGGATGCTTCCATTCAGACCCTTTCCTGATTGGCCTCTTAGCAAAAGACAAGTGCATTTTTGTTGGCAAATGCTAAATGGAGCAGTTTGAGGAAGAGGGCCATTCTTGAACCGCACCTTCAAACGCAGACACCTCTGTGCTATCACGTAGGCGTCTATATCAGTCCCCTCAGACACATCCCATAGTGAGTTGCTGAGTACTAGGGGAGAGGGTGATGCTGTATTGATGGGAAGACCGGAAGAACCAAGGGGGGTGATGAAGTGCTAATGAGACTGGAGGGCTGAGGAGATGGTGTCCCAGGAGGCTGGGTTGATGTGAGCCTAGACTTGGTACCCAGAACCCGGTTCTGAGTCTCCTGATCACTCTGCCTCAGTATTTGGCCTTGTTCTAATCTACATAAAAGTATCAGAGGGCTAGAGTTCAGTGTGGTTGCAACAGGCAGTATACATGGGGCCCAAGAGGGGTTGCCAAGGTGGGCGGGGTTCTTAACCAATTTATATTAGATTATTTTTTTCCAAAACTTGAAGGACACTTCCATTAAAGCCTCAGAAGTGACAGACTGCAAGAAATGTTTTCTCTGTTGTGGAAGGGAGAGATGGAGAGGATCATGATTGCCATTATTTTCGGGTTCTACTGTTTTCCCTGGAAACAGTGAAGAGACTTCCTCATCTGCTGCAGCCCTAGGCTCTAGGGATTGCTTTTGCAGTCAGTGTCCCTTCTCTTGGGACCAATAGAGGTGATGGGCCAAGGCTGTGTTTTCGATGTCAAGTAGCTTAAAGGCCTTCAGCCAGAAACTGGGAGAGACATGAGAGAGGGAAATTCTGGCAGGAGACTGTGCACAGCAGAAGTGACTGATCAGTTCTGATTTTCTTCGCTGTAGCAGTGGCTCCCGTTTCTCATCCTACACCTGGTCACTACCATATCCTGTACCGCGGGTGTGGAGAAACGCAGTTGGGCCGGCATGGGGAGACATACTGCCTGGTTGGTGGCTACCGGGCCTACGGGGATGTTCCTTTGGCCACGCCAGCAAAGGTGGAAGCAGAGAAGCCAGTCCCCAGACGTGCTCCCAAGAGAAAGCACTCTCCGGAAATGCCGAACGAAGACCTGGGTTGCTCCAGACCCAAAATCCGGCGATTGTAACATGGTGCCAGGAGTTGGACCCCACAGAATCTTGCAGGTGAGCCATCCTGAAGAGAGGGCAATGGTTTAACTGCCTAAGGCAGCGAATGCCTCTTCCTGCACTGACCCCACCCACACACCCACTGCCACAGATTAGAACCTGCGTCGTTCTGTCTGAGCCTTCCCCAGCCAGGAGCCTCCTTCTACACTAAACGGCCATAAGCCAGGAGCCTCAGAAACTGAGGTTTGTAATGAGAGCCTGCCCTGAACATCCCAGGGCTGAAGCTGGCCTGGAAGAAAACCTGACGTTCCTCTGCTCAATCCTCAGGGGCCCCTTTGTGAGCTGAAGTAAGCAACGTCTATGCTCTTCGAGCCAAGGAGGATGCAGGAGCAGAGACAGGGTGCAGAGAAGCCTTAGCAGTCTACAACATGGGATCCTGCCCTGAGCCTTTGTCAGCGGCCACCACCACAAACCAGGGGGGAGCTGGGATTTTTGAAATGGAAAGCAGCAGTCTGTGGCTTCCCAAAGAGCCTCCTGCCTGGGGTGTCAGGAGGCAGGATAGAGAGACCCAGGAAGACCTGCTCCCTGAAGCAAGAACAGGATGGAGAGTCAAGCAGCATGCACCCTGCCCCGAGGTTCGCGTGCTCCTTTATTGCCAGCCCTTTCTGTCCCCAGTGGGGTCCCTTACTGCTCAATAAAATGTTTTTGTGTAACAGATTTCTAGGGTCACCAGTGCTCAGACTTAGGTCACTACCCCTGCGCTAGGCACTCCTGCCACCCGGGAAAGGTTCCAAAGGTGGAACAGCTCCAGGGGGTGCCAGGGATCAGAGCAAAACTTGAGAGGCTGGGGATGAAGGAGTTTGGGCACAGCCCCTAAAGCATCTCAGTGGTTGAGCTTCTGTGAGAAGGCACATCCCCAGTGTGTGTGTGTGTGTGTGTGTGTGTGTGTTGAGGGGAGGGGGTCCCTAGAGGAGGCAGCTGGGGGAGGGCCTGAGGCTGGAAATGGGGAATGGCGTGCGGCCTTTGAGCATGCACAAGCACTTAGCCCTTGAGGTTTCTGGGAAAGCTAGAGCCACAAGGGCCACAAGATAAGACAAGTGTAGCAGCAGAACCCAGGTGCCAGGTCTTCCTCAGAACCTATACTTCTCCACGAGGCCGGGCCTTCCACGCTGAGGTAGGAGGGATCCTGGCCAGAAGGTCAGCCAGCAGCTCTGGGAGGAAGGTTGCTGCGGTGGGGGCTCTGCTGCCATGGAAACGACTTCATTTCCTTCCACTCAAATAGCCTGCTGACTGGCTTCCTGCTCTGTTGAGTAAAAGGGTCGCTGACTCTCCCCAGAAGGTTGTTCAGTTCACATCCCAAAAGTCCCTCTATTCAGGCCCTGGGGAGGTGTAGAGACTCCTGAGGGCGCTCTTTCCTGAGGTTGGGTGACAGAAGTGGGGGAGG
The DNA here is from genome assembly GCF_003676395.1 of Aethalodelphis obliquidens. Taxonomy (NCBI): domain Eukaryota; kingdom Metazoa; phylum Chordata; class Mammalia; order Artiodactyla; family Delphinidae; genus Aethalodelphis; species Aethalodelphis obliquidens. The sequence goes on along the minus strand of NW_020837977.1, from coordinate 88,400 downwards.
TTCCTGATAGTTCCCAGGTGCTGGTTGAAGTGCCCAGAGAATGGTCATGCAGGTTGGGGAGTCAAGTAGGTGGAGAGAGAAGGTCGGGGGCAGAGGGCCCCTTCCTGAATCCAGAGCTCACAAGGTTACCCCCCCATTTCCAGAAACTCTCTCTTCCCCCACACCAGCCCCCATGGCCCAGTACCGGGAAACCGGGAGCCCAGAGCACTTGTGGCCACAGAGACACTCGCACGCAGCCCTCGGGGTGGGCGGGGCCGGCTGCAGGCAGATGGGGACGAGGTGTGCTCCCGGGAGGCCTCGGGCTGAAGGTGGCCCTCTGAGAGAAGCACCCCAGCTTGGACAGGAAGGTTAGAGGTGGGGAGAGCAACCTAGGGCGCCCCCTCGGAGCAGTGGGAGTGGGAAGAGGGGCGGGGGCGGAGGGAACCCGCGATGGGAGGCGAGTGGGCTGTCAGCAGAGGCCAGCTTAGCCCGCGGGAGCTGCCTCTGAGCAGGGGGCGGGAGGGCAGTGCCGCCCTGTGGCTGCCCGGCTTCGCGGATCGCGGCTCTCCGCACACGGGTCGCTGGGTCCTGTGCCTCTGTATCCCCTCCCTCACCCCGCCCCTCTCGCGAGGCCGCGCCGCTGGGTGGCCTGAGTCCACGGGCAGAACCCCATCGCCCGCCCCTCTCAGTCCCGCCTCTGCCCGCCTGCCTGGCCCTGCGCAGCTTGCGGCCCGGGGAAGGTCCCCGCGCACTCAGCCAGCGGCCTCTGCTGTGTCTGCTGCTGCGGCCGGTAACCCGTGCAGACCACGCCGGGCACCTCCGGCACCCCAAGTCCGCGGGAGCGCACGCGGGCCCTGATGCGGGACTTCCTGCTTGTGGACGGGTGGCTGCAGCGTGTGCGGGCTGCTGGGGGCCGGTGGGGGCCTAGCCTGGCCCTGGGCAGGGGAGGGGGTCCGGAGCATGCAGAGCTAGTGGGGAGGCTCCCTCACACCACCCCTGGATGTCCTGTCCATCATCTACAGATGCCCTTCCGCTTCTCTGTCATCCCCTCCCTGGTGGGAACCCCTCAGCCCAGGCCGCAGCTGCTCCTAGTATAGTCTGTGTGACAGTGTGAGGTGGGGACCCCCAGGCTGGCCCAGGCCAGGCAATGTGTCCTGCCTGATCCCAAGACCTAAGGAGCCCACCCGTTTGCCTTGACCTCCCTCCAGCCACAACAAGATGCCCCTGGTCCTGAGGCAGTTTTATCACAACGGGCTACAGTATGTTAATCTGCGCAATTTCAGCCATGGCCAGACCAGCTTGGACAGGCTGAACGATGGTCTCGGAGGTGCCCAGGTACCAAAGGGACACACAATGTGCCACCATGGCTGCTGGGGAATGTGGGGCCCTTTGGGGGCCTCAGAGACCACAGGTTAGTCACATTGGAACTAAGTTACCATAGTGACCTAGAAAGTGTCATGCCATGGATGCTGGGGGCTACAGGGGTCACAGTGAGCCAGCCTGACGGGCATCCAAGTACCACAGAGAAAGCAACACATTACATATGACTTCCGAGCACAGTGAGTGCTGTGCCAGCTGAGCCCCAAGGAGTTCCAAAGCCCAAACTAAGCCCTGGCCTTCCCTCAGTTCTGGTCAGCCTACGTCCCATGCCAGACCCACGAACGGGATGCTGTGCGCCTCACCCTGGAGCAAATTCACCTCATCCGCCTCATGTGTGCCTCCTATTCTGAGCTGGAGCTTGTGACCTCAGTTAAAGGTAGAAGGGGGACTTCCCTGGTAATCCAGAGGTTAAGACTCCACGCTTCCACTGCAGGGGGCTCGGGTTTGATCCCCTGTGGGGGAACTTAGAGCCCTCATGCTGCGCGGCACGGCCAAAAAAACAAACAAAAAAAGGTAAACAGACTGGTGGTGGTAGGTGTTAGGGACTTCAGTAAGCTTCCCCTGCCTCTGAAAATGATCGTCTGACCTACCTGCCCTCAGCTCTCAACAATAGCCGGAAGTGGGCTTGCCTCATTGGTGTGGAGGGCGGCCACTCACTGGACAGTAGCCTCTCCATCTTGCGTACCTTCTACGCGCTGGGTGTGCGCTACGTGACACTCACCCACACCTGCAACATGCCCTGGTGAGCACAGTGCAGATGGTGAGGGCCCAGTGAGGCAGGGATCTGCCCAAGATCACGCTGGGGCCCAAAGCAAGTTTACCCCTGGGATCCGGCCCTGAACCTGGGGTGAGGAGGGGAATGGAGGTTTGCAGAACAAGACTGAATCCCCAGAAGGGCCCTGCTACTGCCAGGCACAGCCCAGTTTGGGTCCCTCCTCTTGCACCAGGTAGTTGCAGGTGTAGACGGTTCGACAGAACCTCTTTCTAGGCTCTTGTAGCCAAGTCACAGCCACCAGTCAGACTGCCTCCTGGGCATCCTGCAGGACGCAGAGTTCAGCAAAGGGTATCCACCCCTTCTCCAGCAATGTCAGTCGGCTGACCGGCTTTGGCGAGGTAAGAACCCAGGTTCCATACCCTGCCCCACATGAATGTACAGCCCCGCCTGTTCCCTACAGATAAATGCACACAAGGTAAATGCAGCCCTGATGCCCTCTCCCCATCCTGTCCCTGCAGAAGGTGGTGGCAGAAATGCACCGCCTGGGCATGATGGTGGACTTGTCCCATGTCTCGGATGCTGTGGCACGGCGAGCCCTAGAGGTGTCACAGGCACCTGTCATCTTCTCCCAATCAGCTGCCCGGGGTGTGTGCAAGAACACTCGGAATGTTCCTGATGATATCCTGCAGCTTCTGATGAGAGACTGCCCTGGCCCTCAAACCTAAAGCAAGAGATTCAAACCAGGAGCCCTTGAACCTGAGCCTCTTCTTCCTCAATTTCCTCAAACCCCAGGTTAAATATCTTCTGCCCCCAAAACCCATGGTCCACAGTCCCTGAACTCTTGAGCCCTAGGTGGGGGTCTAGGTGGTAAGATACTCCTCCAAACCCGGAAACCCAGGGCCAAGACACCACCCAGACCAGGGCTGCGGCTCCTCCATTCACACGAACCCAGAGAGGAGACGACTCTGACCTCAAAGCCGGGGCTGAACACCTTCCTCACAGGGGCCGAGAGAGTGAACAGGCAGGTGGCTGTGCTGGGGGCCAAGCTGACTGTCCACCGGTTCGCCCCTGCAGAAGAAGAACGGTGGCATCGTGATGGTGTCCTTGTCCGTGCGGGTGCTGCAGTGCAACCCGTTAGCCAACGTGTCTACTGTGGCAGGTGAGCCTCACCCTGGGCTCTCTGAAAACTCTGATTTGGAGCTGAAGCTGGGTCCAAATTTGGGGAGGACTTCAGAAGAGCCCCAGTGGTTTGACCCACCTGTTGGCAATAGGTACAGCTCCAAAAAACCCAATAATGGACGGTACACAGCACCTTGGTGCCATGTGGAACTGGAGCCACAGAATCAAAACTGCGATACTGATGGGTATCAGGGAGGCTGTCAGACACTGCTTTATGTCAGAAACAGAAAGAAAATATCCACTATCAGAACTGTTTGACTTTTTTTCACATCTTTCTGACAAAATTCGTGAAGTTGTGAGTACCACAAGCGTCATTACACTTCTGTTCAAGATGTAATCTCTGGCTCACAATCATTGTTTAGCTTCTGTATATTATATATGGTATAATACAGACCTTGCAGTACACGAAGGTCTGTATTAGTCTGGTTGGGCTGTTATAGTGAAATACTATAGACTGAAAGACTTAAATAGCAGAATTTTATTTTCTCACAGTTCTGGAGGGGGAAGTCCAAGATTAAGGTATTGAATACCATAAGAATTGGTTTCTGGTGAGAACAATCTTCCTGGCTTAATGATGGCTGTCTTCTTGCAGTGTCCTCACACAGCCTTTCCTCTATGAGCAGAGGGAGAGAGATCTCTGGAATCTATTCCTCTTCTTATAAGGACACCATCAGTCCCTGTCAGATTATTACCCCACCCTTATGACTTCATTTAACTTCAGTTACCTCCCTAAAGGACCTATCTCCTATCTTCTACAGTAAAATTGAGAGGGGCTTCAACATATAATTTTTGGGGGGACACAATTCGGTCCATAACAACATCTTAAGATAGCTTTCTCTGATTTTCAGTCTCTCACTAATATCTTCCTCTTTGTCTAGTAATTATTCAAGTTTCCTTAATTATTATTATTTTTTAATTTTCTTACATTATCCCTTCCCTTTAAATGCTCTCTTCACTTCTTAATTGGCATTTCTTGGAAATGAAGGCACCTTTCCTCACAATGTATTGATTACTCTCCCCACTGTAACACAGCGTCTTCTCCCATGACTTTCCTGAAATGGTTCCATTTTTTTCCATAAAAGTTTAATCATCAAACCAGATGGTTTATTTTAAGTTCCCATAGGATTTTCCCTTTGGGAAACAACTGACTCCATTAAATGGTGCTTCTTTTAAAACTACCTTCCTTTATGTTTCATAACAATCTTATGATTTCTGTTGGCATACCACCTAGCTTCTTTCTGTTCATTCTTTTAATTTTTTTTCCAGTTGTTTCTCTCCTCACTCCTTAGCGCTAGATACTACATACAGTTGGCCTTCTTCTCATCTCTTATATACTCTCTCTCTTACTCCAGCAGCTTTGTTTACCATTTAATATATTATCTGCCAGGCACCTTCCGTATGTTACCAACATCTCTCCCTCTGTCTTTGTCATTTCAGCCTTTGCTCTGCTCTCTGAGCTCTCACAGGGAGATCTATTTAACACAGGAATCTCAGTGGAAAACACTAGTAAGTTATTTCTCTACTAAGTGAAGCCCTTACCCATCACATGATCCTGATCCATCTTGCAGCCACATCATCTGGACTATGTGACCTCCAATGTCACAATAGCAGAGGACCAGATAAGAGGGACATTGACTCCTAATGACCTCAGCTCAGAAGTGATACACTTTATTCTGCTTCTTTGCCACTGGCCACAACTAATCAAAGGAAAACAGTCTAACTACAAAGGAGGATGAAAAATGTAGATAAGCACATAGGATATTTGATGAGGACTATCTCGAGGTGACATCACCTCCCATCAAACTTTTATTTCACAGAGAAAACACAGACTATAAAGCAAAACCACCCCTAAATAACTTTTTCTCTTTACATACAAGGATAGCTTTTCTACATAATTTATAAATACCTATTCTCACTTCCTCAGTATCTTCCATTCATTTCCCCATCTCTTTGGTATTGTTAAGGTTTTCCTCTTTAGCAATTTTATTTTGGCCCCCTCCCATTAAAAAGCTTCCCCCCCCCCATTAAAAATTACTCTTGTTTGATGCCAAGTAATTCTCTAGCTACCTTTTCTCTCTTCCTAATTTCACAGTACAGTTTATCAAAAATTGTATGTATTCTCACTGTCTGTATTTTCTTATCTTTATGTACCTCGTGACTCACACAATTTTGCTATTTTCTTCTTACTTATCTGCACTGGAATTGCATTCACCGACATTTAATTTGTGATTAAATTGAATGAATATTTTTTGGTCATTATGTCACCTTTCAGCAATATTTGATTTTGTTGATCAAGTTTGTCATCTCAGAAAAATCTTTCACCTTAACAACAGTAACATCTTAATCTGCTACTTCTTCCTCCTGCCTCTGGACATCCTTATCTCTTTCATTGGGCACTCTCACTTTGCCCTCTCCCAAGAGATGTGTATTTCTCAGAAGCTCTCTTCTGCACTTGATAGATGGTCTCATCTACTCTTATGATTCCAGCCACCATATATATCATAGATCTTGACCTAAAACTTACATATCTCTCTCCTGAGTCTCTTACAAACCTAACTAATTGCCAAGTGAAAAACTCTGCCCAAATATAACATGGACACTTAAAATTAATTATGTGATATTACTGAACGATTAATTTTACCTTCAATACTTACTTCCACTATTCATCTCTCTACATCATTTATACCACCACTATTTGTACAGTTGCCCAAGTTGGATACTGAGGAAACACTGAAGACTCTGGACTCTGACAACCCTCAGAATGGGAGAAAATATTTGCAAACGAAGCAACTGACAAGGGATTAATCTCCAAAATATATAAACATAAATAAATTTGTAAAATCTATAAGCAACTCATGCAGATCAATATCAAAAAATCACAACCCAGTGAAAAAAATGGACGGAAGACCTAAATAGACATTTCTCCAAAGATGGCCAACAAACACATGAAAAGATGCTCAACATCACTAATTATGAGAGAAATGCAAATCAAAACTAAAAGGAGGTATCACCTCACACCAGTCAGAATGACCATGATCAAAAAATCTACAAACAATAAATGCTGGAGAGGATGTGGAGAAAATGGAACCCTCCTACACTGTTGGTCGGAATGTAAATTGGTACAGCCACTATGGAGAACAGTATGGAGGTTCCTTAAAAAACTAAACATAGAACTACCATTGACCTAGCAATCCCACTTCTGGGCATATACCTGGAGAAAAGCATAATTCAAAAAGATGTATGCACGCTAATATTCATTGCAGCACTATTTACAATAGCCAGGACATTGAAGCAACCTAAATGTCCATCAACAGCGAAATGAATAAAGAAAATGTGACACATATATACAATGGAATATTACTCAGCCATAATAAGGAATGAAATAGTGCCATTTGCAGAGACATGGATGGACCTAGAGACTGTCATACAGAGTGAAGTAAGTCAGAAAGAGAAAAACAAATATTGTATAATATCACTTATATGTGGAATCTAGAAAAATGGTACAGATGAACTTATTTGCAAAGCAGAAATAGAGACACAAATGTAGAGAACAAACACATGGATACCAAGGGTGGGGGAAGGGGGGGATGAATTAGGAGATTTGGATTGACATATACACCACTATGTATAAAATAGATAACTAATGAGAAACTATGGTATAGCACAGGGAACTCTACTCAATGCTCTCTGGTGACCTAAATGGGTAGAAATATAAAAAAGAGGGAATATATGTATAGGTATAACTGATTCGCTTTGATGTATAGCAGAAACTAACACAACATTGTAAAGCAACTATACTCTAATAAAAATTAATTTAAAAAAATAAAAAAAACTCTGGACTCTGTATAATCATCCCTCACCTTCACAATTAATTCAGTAACCAAGCACTGTCTAACCTAAATTCCTACTATCTCTCAATATTGTCTACTTTTATTCAAGCCTCTTGTCACTACTTGGTTCTGAGCTACATTTTCTCTTATTTATGGAACATAAACTGTCTCAACTTTTAACAGAATAAATCTTTTAACAGAATAAATATTCATTGAGTACCTACAACACTGGTAAATAGGGACATTGTTCACATGTAGTTTACAATGTAGTAGGGGAAATGAACTATAAAATATAACTATACCTCTCATAGGTAACTGGACAGCCAAGTTTTATAAGAACACACAGAAAGGGAATTTAATCTCTAACGGAAGTCGTGAAAAGCCAGAGAGTCAATGTTTATTCTGAAACTTATATGATGAGAGTGCATTAACCAAGGATTGAATGAGTAAAGAATGATACAAATGGATGACATAACCTGGAGAAAGTTCAGCATTAAGAGAAGTCTAACCCTGAAGTCTATTGAGTATTGCTGAAAATTTATGGAAGAAGGAGATGCTAAGTAAAGATAGAGAAACCAGATAAGGGTGGACTAGTAGGCAAGAGCACAGTGCTTGAAGCCTTTTCCCCAAAATTAAAGAGAAACTATCAAAGAGCTCTAAGCTGTTGAGTGAAATTTAGGTTGCAATGCAGAGAATAAATAAGACAGAAATAATACTGGAGTCAGGGAAAAAGTGAACTGGAATGTTACATCCGAGTAAGAAATGTAAAAGATATGACAATGGACATAGAGAAGAATGGACATATGTGTGTGTGTGTGTGTGTGTGTGTGTGTGTGTGTGTGTATACATATATATATATATATATATATATATAGTATAATTATGACAACTCTTAGGGATTGTTCCAATCAGAGTTTAAGGGAGGGGAGAAGAGTAAAGAATGACTCTCAGTTTCTTGCTTGGTTAATTGGGGTTAAAACAGTTTGCAATAAAAAAGAATTAGCTTAAGTCATTTAATCATTTTAAGTGCATTCTGAATCCTATACAAATAAGTTTGAGAAATTTAAGAAAATTGTGTTTCCTTAAGTTTTGCATATCTTTTGTTATGCCATGTAAATTCCCTTCTTTTTCATATGATTAAAGAAAAGTTATGAAAAAAATAAGAGAGAAATGAGAGAAAATAAGATCTTATGAAAAATTATGAATGGTCTTTATCTGTTTTTGTGCTTACTGTAATTTCTTATTGTTTATCTCTCTATATACATATTCTGAGATATCTTCTCAGACCTGCTGAATCAATCTGTGAGGATTAAGTTTAACTAATCACTCAGATGAACCTAAAATTGGTTCATCTACAGGAATAACCAACATAAGAGAGCAGTCATGGTAGTCTCAAAATTAGAGAAGACTTCCCAATTATTCCCATTATGTCAAAGAGAGAATATGAGCAGGTACTTCAAGTATCCGAACTTCATATGATTAGATTCTGCAAAAGCATTTTAAATAGAAAAAATACATAGAAGAAAGGTTAAGACAAAACTTCCCTAGGATAAAATGGATCCCATATTTTCACCAGATGCCTTTACTTAGGAAAAAGAAATGTTAAAGAATTGTAACAGTATCCAACCTGGAAAACAAAATACAGAAATTTTCACCACTAAGCCTGAGCTCAGTACGACTCTGATTTAGTATTTTTTCAAGCCTTACACAGCAGTCTCTATTTTTAAAATATTTATAAGTAACCCATTTTGTAGGAAAACACCTATCTTTCATCATATGAATTATGACACTTTATACTTTTATTCCAGCCTAACTGTTATACTTTATTTTCTACCATTTGGCAACGTATACCCTATGCTCTAGTCAAAAAAAAATCTCATTTACAATCACTTAAATAGACTGTGTTGGTTCTCAAGTCCAGGATGTTCCTCTGCCTGGTATGCCCCTGACCTTCTCTCCACGTGGAAAATTCCTACTGACATTCAAAACCTAATTCCAAGACCCCCTCATTGTTGGCATCCTCTTCAATATCCCCTAGCAGGGTTATTGACTCCAAGTTCTGTTTTACAAAGTTACATTTTTATGAACTATTTATTTAATAGCCTATCCCTATTCAATTGTAATGAGTTGTTTATGCATCTCTCACACTCTCTTTTGAGTTCCCCTGGCCTTTATTTTTTCTTTTATCTCTTACCCGTAAGCACAGTGCTTGCCCCATAGTATGTGCTCAACGTGTTGGCTGAGTGAAAAAAGACACCTTTTAGCTCTAATCATTTGTGAAATTTCATTTAAAATGACATCAGATTACCCTTTCTTTCTTAACTTAATTTCTAGTACTATAGAATGTACACTCAGAACATCATCAGTGGCCTACAGAAACAGTGTTCTCACTGGACTTCATGCATATAGTCAACCCCCTTGTAACTTTCTCTGGCATACAACTGCCAGATATGTTCTTAAAAAAAAAAAAAAAAGTACCAACCCCTCACCTATTGGAAAACTTCCAGAAGCTCTCCATTCCTTACTGTATCTTTTCTACTTGATTTTTCAAATACCTCTGTCTTACTTAATCTATTCAGAATTGCCTTTTCTACATTTGGCTTTCATTTTCAATTTCATTCATATCATTATCTGCACTTACCCATAGAACCTAAGCATATTTCAGTTTCTTATGCAAGTTTCCTCACTAGAGGTCAAAGGGGCAAGGACTATTGTGATAAAATATTAAATAAATAGACGATAGGACTTTGTTCTATTGGTCTGGGAAAATTACTACCTGAAACAAAATAATTCTGGGAACTGAAGGGATCAGACCAGTCAGCTTTGTTTACTTCAGACTCAAATCAATGTCTTGTCTTTACCTGAGCTCTGGTTACATTTAGAAAAAAGTACTGTAAATACAGTGAATGAGCAAGGCCACTATCTGAGACGTGTCTGGGTCCTTAGTATAGTAACTGGGGGAATGGTAAGCGTTGGTCAATGTTTGCTGATTGATGACTCAATAGATCTGGTTAAGCCTCACCATCAGAATTCCACATTTTTTAACAAGCTTCTCAGTCTTTTCATCCTAAAGAAGAAACTAAAGAAAACCAGATGACAAGAATTTCAAATTGTAAAATATCCTGGTTGTCAAATTTAAATAGGGATATCCTGTGCAATGGAGAGGCTGGCTGGTGCCAATTTCACATTTTGTTCTCTAGTGTCTGGGCGAAGCCTGCTCTGCCAGCAAGCTCACAGGTCGAGAGCACTCCAGTTTCCACAGACACCTGAGAACCTTCTATTTTTCATGGTGTTCCTGCCTTACCTAAGGGAAGGACTATATTCACAATGAAAAGAGTTATGATTAATCGCCAGTAGAGAGATTCTTCCACTTTCCGGGTGCCCACGTTAAGAGTCTGGTATAGTCAACACTCCCTCTAACATAGATCATGTATTGAAATGAGAAAACTATCACCTAATATGGCCAGAGAGATTAAGGGAGTTGGCCCAGCTGACCCCAGGAGACACCTCTAATTCAAAACCTAAACCATTAACATAGTGATTGTGATCAAGAAGACTTACAGCACATAAGAGATTCAAAAAGCATATTAATCCACCTCCGGCAACACTGCCAGTATAAAAGAATGATTAACCTTCTCTCCCACTTGATTCAACCTGGCTATGTATTACACCACTCTAAATGCTAGCAGACTCTATGCTTATGGCTTCCATTAGGTAGCACTTAGTATACACGAAAACTTTCTTCAAGAAGTAATTACTTTTGAAACCATAAACATTTCAGTAGGGAAAAGAGCAAAAGAAAGGAGGTGCAAGTAAAGGGAACTAGGAAAAAATAAGAAAATACCCTCAAATATAAACATGTTGATTCAAAAAATAATTTAAAGGGGATTTAAACGATACTAGGTGAGCATTTATTCTGTTTCTGCTTTAAATAAAGCATTATGTTCTATTTGTTAGGTGTTGTACTTGTTTATTATCTAATGTCTGTTAAAAACCTCTTGAAAGAGATGTATTCATTCTGGTATCCTAAGCACCTATCTGGATGAACAGCACAAGCAATGGGAAGTCATGGGACATAATGGACCTTGCAAAGGCTCTGGAATCCATCTCTTACTTACGGTCTTTGAGACTCAGGCTCCTCCTCTGTGTAGTGTTCCTAAAACTTAGTGGAGATAGAACACTAGGGACACAGAAGGTCAAAGTAGGTATTTACTACTACTTTTCAAATATCTTCCTTGAGGAAAACAAATATATTTGATTTGCATTGAGGCTTTCTTGTGAATTTTATTCTTCTAAAGAAGAATATTTTTAGTGAACAATTTATTCGTTTGCCTCCCTGTGCTACTTTATTGACAATACTCGGGTAGGCGTGGTTTTCTCTCAAGCAGTTACCTGCATGTGATTTGTATTTCAGACCTTCCTAAAAGCATGTTTTCCTGCTCCTTCTTTCCACCCCATCCCAACTCTACTTAAAATATTGTGAACCTCTATTAAAATGCAAAGAACCCTGGGAAAATAAGGAGAAGCAAAATGTGTGTCACTGCCAGCTCTGGTATGCATATATCAGAGGCTAAATTATAACTGATGAAGACAGAAAGGGGGCCCATATCTGTCTGACTTCAGAAATCAGAAGTGTAGCTACTACAAGCTGATGAGTTGGAACTCAGATCAAGGCCTAGAGTGGAGAGGAGTCTTCTGATCAGAAGGGGAAAGTAAACAAAGGGCAGCGTTTAATTAGTTAATAATAAGTAAGAGAATGACTATGGTGTTTTTACACAACAGGATATAATATTGAAATAAAATCCCCCAAAGTGACACAGAAACATAATGCAACCTCTTAAGCTACAACCCTTCCTAAACCAAATCATACCATTCTCTTCACACAGCCTGGAAAGTCAAAAGAAAGGGGATACTGATCTGCCTCACACTGGCATTAGAAGCAGATCTAGTTTTAATGAAGTTTTATTTCATGGACTGAAGTTTCCCCCAAAAAAGGGTAAGCTTTTTTTCTCAAGAAACATCACTGTGTGATAATCAAGGAGCCAGGGATGGTGGTATTAATCGTTCTAAGTACAGGGATTTGTTTTGCAGAAAGAAGTACCAATCAGAAAGAGAATTGACGAATAATTACTTAACAAAACTGCTTCAGAAGTAGATTTCTAAATCTACTTTTAGACTAATTCATAGTTAGAAAAATATTACTAAGTTTATTCATTTAGAGGAAATCTGTGCAAGCCTTTGAAACCAAGAGGTATTGTATCAAAAGAGATAAGGTCACTAGACACTTATGTAAGAGCTACTTCTTCCTCAAATGGCCACCATATAGTCATGTCTGACTATTACATTACCAAGAAGTAACAATGCATCTTTAGGAAACTAGTATGAAAGAGAAACATAATAAAATTTTTTACAGGTGACTCTTTGATCTCATAGGTGTGTGTTAATTTTCCAAAGTTGGGACTGGATCCTGCCTTTAGAAAATGCTCCTTGAAATATCGCATTGAAAATCTTCTCTTTTACTCCTGATTGTAAACACTGTATATGTTTTTAAGAAGACCAATAAAAAATATGGACTATGAAATTATTCTTCCAGTAGTGAAATTGTGGAGAATACAACTTGCATTTCTACTGTATTCCCGCAAAAAGAGGAAGTTCTTTTCCACAAAGACTCTCATCAATGTGAACTCTGGGAGAGAAGTATTTGTAGTTGTCTCATGCTTTATGGTGAGAGACTCGCACTTTTTCCCCTGTCTCTATTGTGGGAAACAGGGCACACTTGGGACTGAGAATTCATGCTGTGGTAGGAAAACAAAGAAGCGGAAAATACCCTCATTAACACTGCTCTTTAACAAGTTCAGCGAATGGGCTTCAGGCATTCTAAACAGCAGCAATTAAAAAATAACTTTAAATTTCATACATTTCTTCCAGTAGGATGAAAAGCTGAGGTATGTTAACTTTAATTTTATGGTTTGGGGGAATGCAGAGTTCGATTACTCCCTGTCAAAGCAGAAATCAGCCTCTTACAGGGAATAAGTGCTAATTAAGAAAAACAGAGTAAGCATGTTATATTAAGTATATTTGTTTCTTTCCTGTGCACTTTGGCTGCACAAGCTCTAACCACAGTTTCCGGAGCGACCATCAATGCTCCCTAAGAATGCCAATGCAGTGTTCCGTCCAGTCAGTGGGGTTCAGAGACCAGTCAGAATGCTGATGCTTTTCCACAAAGGAGCTGGGGCCAGGGAGGCAAATGCAATCAGGGAATATTATATCTGTCTTGTGTGCCTGCTACAAAACAGTGTCCTCTCAAGACTACTCTATCCCTTTGCTTTATACGTGTAAGTGTAAGTTTGTATATGTAAGCTTTACAAGTTTGTAATAAGAGAAAACTGAAAAGGCCCAGGAAAAAGACAAAACTGCTTCAACAGAGAAAGGTCTCTCTGTGCCAGTTGAAGAGGATATAGAGTTAATAACAGGAAATATTCATCCCCTGAAACTGTATGAAACATGGATGCTGCCAAAATTTACTCAAGGTCTCACTGACCAGGCTATAAGTCATTTTAATTATTATTTCTTATGATTATGGTAGATAAAAAGTCTCCGTAGTATGCTAAAAATCTTTAACACTTGTTTACTTTTTTGTTGATAGCTTTCCTCCTCCCAGGCTTCAGCCAACAGTAGCAGTAACAGATATCCAGATCTTAAGAGGATAGAAGTATAATGGTGCACTGAATATGGAAAGGAAGAACCAGTAATGGTTCCTATATATTCATAACGCGAATCAGCATCAAACTAATAAGCTTCCCCAAGGATAAGTTGACAGCAAACAGTTTCTCCTCTTAATGAATTGAGGAAACAACTTTGAAGTTATCCGTAGCCACCGCTTCTGAAGCAACCAATAGCTTTGTAACTATTAGTTTACTTGTATTAGATTAATTTATATTAGAGTTTATTTAATGCAATTGCTCACAAATTTTAAACAATTTTGTAGAGTAGTGTTCTGTATCTGTTTAAATGAAATGCTTTCCTAAGCTCAAGATCAGTGTTTTTATGTTGTGTAAATTATGAAATTACTGTGGAATATCTGGTAAACTTGATAGGAAACCCCAGATGTCAGCACTTTGCTGGGCAAGATTTAAAGTGGCCCACACCATTAACCCTCATCAGGAGAAGTATCAGTGGGCTAAGTCATAAGGGCATGCCCATCCATTACACTCACCCAGGATAATGTGAGAGAGAATCAAAGGGCAGTCAGACAGGGACCTCTATGCTCAGATTCCACTGCCAAGAAATGGCCTAAGTCAGCTCTTGTTGTTGAAGAAAATAACCCGTTAGGAATCAGATTGAATCCTATTCTAAGTTTTAGAGGAGGAAGGATACTATTTAAACATTGATGAAATGTGCCTCTCTTTTTTATCAGCATAGAAATTTATTTGAATTCAAAATAATATGGTTATATTTAGCATAGTGTAATAATTATCTAAAGCACATATCATCGTTGGCTCTGAAACAGTTCTAAAGATGTCATTCTTTTGAAGTCAAAAAATATGCAGTAGGGCTTCCCTGGTGGCGCAGTGGTTGAGAGTCCGTCTGCCGATGCAGGGGACACGGGTTCGTGCCCTGGTCCGGGAAGATCCCACATGCCACAGAGTGGCTGGGCCCGTGAGCCATGGCCGCTGAGCCTGTGCGTCCG
>NW_020837977.1:0-73527 GCF_003676395.1 Aethalodelphis obliquidens | reverse complement strand
GGTACAGTAAAAATGTACAAGGAAGCAAAAATATTTTGAAAAAACAAGTTTGCTGAGTATCGGAAGTTGTTACAAGAGGGGCACACCAAGATAATGTAACAGAGTCCAAATTACATAACATGCAGCAAGGAGTTCTCTTGCATTAACAACTCCTAGAAAATAAACCAGTAATCTCAATGCAAGAATATCACCCCTGGGTTAACAGGCCAAATTTTCTGAGGGACACAGGTAGTAATTCACTATACTTCCCCTTTCTCTAATACTTTTTCTTACACCAATTTCTTTTCTTTCCTCGAGGATAGATTTTATCCTGTTGAAAAAAATTTAGTTTTATTTGTAAAGTGTAGTAAATAATATCCTGATGGAAGTAGGCAGCGTTTTAGCTGAAGATGCTCAGGAATCAAACTTCTGAAAAAGGCCAATCAGCTAGCTAGCTAGCAGTTACCATCAGTGGCTTGCAGAAAAAAAAAATTACGGATGCTATGTTTGCTAAATAGATAAAAAGAATAAGCACTTTAAAATGGGTGAAAAATCCCAGGATTTATTGTGACCTAGACCAGAGGTCCCTAACCTTTTTGGAACCAGGGACCGGTTTCCTGGAAGCAAATTTTTCCAGGGAGTGGGGGCAGGTGTGTGAGGTTCAGGCGGTAATGTGAGCCATAGGGAGCGGCAGATGAAGCTTAGCTGGCTTGCTTGTGACTCACCTCCTGCTGTGCAGCCCAGTTCCTAAGAGGCTGCAGACTGGTACCCGTCCGAGGCCAAGGGGTTGGGGACCCCTGACCTAGACACTCAAAAGCAGACAGTTGACCTTTGATGAAGCCCATTTTCCTGTGGAGGGAGCCATAAGGGGCTCCAAGACACAATTTGGTTTCAACAGTGTTCACAGCCGGAGGGCAAACTCAGAATGTCTCCTCCTCTTGCAGAAACTGGAACACGGATGAGAAGTCTTTTTTTGAGTAGTCCTTCACGCACATCATCCCTGTAGATCTGATGGGCTTGACTGCCCAGAAGGATTGGGCTCTTCGTGCTGATAGCAGAGCCTCATGCTAATCCCAGATCCTTAGCCATGAGTGTTGCTCCGAATCCGCCCTGATAGTAATTAGCTGAGGGAACGCCATCCATCACCCCAGGTACAGGATTATAAGTGTCACGTGACCAACATCGTCCTGAGCTCGTATTTAGGATTTTAGCCAAGAGTTTTGGGTCAAGCCCTAACCTGAGTCCCAGATTCATAGCTTCAGCAGTTCCAATCCTACTAATAGCTAACAGCAAGTTTTTGCAGATCTTCCAAGCCTGGCCAGTCCCAACAGCTCCACGATGCACCACATGGGAGCCCATGCACCACAGCAGCTCAACCCCTCCCATCCTAAATGTGAGGTTGCCAGACTGAGCCGTTCCCACACCACCAGAAACAGGGGCATCCGTGAAAACTGCTCCCATTTTCTCAGTTTCTTTGACCAATTCTCTCAAAACCACAGGATCAACAGTACTGGAATCTATTAATAGTGAGTCTTCCTTCACTTTTTTGTGAATTCCTTTTGCTCCAGAATAAGCTTCTAGCGCATTGATGCATTGTAATAATTCCGTCAGCTTTTTCGGCTATATCTGCTGCGGAAGACACTACCGGGTTCACCTGCATCTAGAAGCTCTTTGCACACATCAGGGAACACATCATCAATAATGAGTGGCTAGCCATGTTTCATGAGATCTTTTGCCATTGGATTCCCCACGTTGCCTACTCCAATGAATCCAACTGGAGTCTTAGAAGCTATTGACCTAGAACACAACGCTGCGAGGCTGGCCACCTCCGGCTGCTGCGGACGACTCCTGTACCAGAGGCCGGAGGTGGCTCCACGGAGACAGGAGGAGGCTGCCACGCTGCCCCCGCCCCTCCTTCCCACGGTGACCTCCTCGACTCCCGGCTCACCCACTGGCTGCTACAGGGTGCGTAGTGCGGAGGGCCGGCTCGGCTGTGGCGATTCTTAATACCTCTTTGTTACTGGGTTACACATACAATTTCACCTAGTGAGCGATTTAACAGAAGGAATTTTTTTCTACGGCATTTTTGTGGCACAGCAGATAGAAGTGAGGTCACTATTTCTTTGAAAAACTGAATTAAAAATTTATAGAAAGTCATGATTCATTCTACAAACATGCTGAGTCAAAGAAACATGAAAATTGATGCAATGGAGGAAGAGTGCTAGACTTCCCTGATGCTCAACTGGGACCTTTCTTCTGGTGTCAGAACATGGTTGTATAACTCCTTTAATTCCAGCAGATTTTCCAAAAGTTCCAGAATCTTCAGATTTTGGTAGCCCGTTTACTGCCTTTGCCCCCCCCCCCCATGCCAAACCCTCACCCCACCCCGCACACATTTATTTTTTACCAGTTGTCCTCCAGGGTGTTTTTCTTTATGTAGTTATTGCAACAGTTTGTTAGACTACTGACACCCAGTGCAAATGCCCCTCCCCCCCGTTTCCTCACCCTGTGTAGTTTTGTTCCACCTTGACCTGGGATTGGTCACGTGACTTGCTTTGGCCCAATGGCATATCAAGAGCTGAAGCTTGGAGAGTACTTGTGCTTTAGGGCTCGTCCTCATGGAAACCTGACATGTTAGGAAGCCTGGCTAACCTAGTGGAGACTAGGCACAGGCCACAGCCAGCACCAGTGGCCAGACATGTGAAAGCAACCAGCCCCAGTCCAGAAACCAGATGATGGCAGCCTCAGTAGTCACCTCAGGTGAAAGCAAGATAGATCCACCCAGGAGATCTCAGCCCATTCTGCTGATTCACAAATTGTGAGGAGATAAAGTGCCTGCTGTTTTCAACCACCAAGCTTAGGAGTAGTTCATCACACAGGAAGAGATATAACTGTCTTCACTGTTAGATTATCTTCCCATTTTATACCATGTTTCCTCTCAAAGGACTGTTCCTTTATCCAAGATTCTAGAAAAGAAATAACAATTGATGAGGCTGATAGAGCCTTAACATTTTTTAAAAGTTTTATAAACTTTTAAAATAACTATATTAATAAAATCAATATTTATTTTATCACAAAATTTTTTCTTCAGTTGCCTTAAGAGGTAATGCAGAATTGTACTAAGTTTATAAATTTGGAGGCTCTAAAAATGTGTTATTCCTTGGATTCAAGTCCTAGTGTACTTTATGTGGGCATTCACGTTTGCAAAATGATTCCAGGAAATTTGCGATTTCATTTTACAACTTTGGCCTAAGGAGTCTTATGATATTTTACCTGAGAAAAATAATACATTAATTCCACTTTCAGCTATTAAACCCATGGTTTCCTGTATTTTCTAAATTCCCTATCAGTAAAGAAGACTATGTATAGCGTACAAGGCTGTCATGATTAGGAGGAAGGTAGTACAGAAAGAGCCCGCCAAATTAGGCATTGTCCAGTCATGTCAGTATACTAACGTGGGGAGCCACAGGCAGCTTGAAGCCTGGAAAAAAGACAGATACAATGTAATGATTATCCTAAGGATCGGAATAATGATTCCTATGATTTTGTTTTAAATATTAATGGCAGAGGATTCTGGGAAAATGATGGTGGCTACAGAGAAGGATTTTAATCCCTGAATATGCCACCCCTCCCCTAAATACACCCCCACCCACCCACCCAAAAAAGAAAGAAAAGCATCTAGGATAGCAAGACCAAAAACCCACAGACAACATCTACAACAAGGTGTGCACATGAACTGCAACATACAGCCAGGTAGGAAAAAATCAACAACAGGAAAAAGGTCTACATAGGTGTATCCCAAGGTGTGTGGGAGGAAGACAAGGGAAGGACTCTCTCTCTCTTTCAGGAGAGCCAGAGGTTACTATGGCTCAAGGGCTCACTGAGATTGAAAAACTCACTGAGAACAGCGGCAGAAACTGGGAGTGAACATTGCAGGTTCCACCTTGCAGCTGAGTGCAAGAACTTTGAAATGTTCTGAGGATGCCAAGTGTTCTGGGGTCTGTGAAACCTTGACACCTATCAAACCAAAGCACCATTCCAGAACTAATCCCCATACTCAACAAGGACAGGAAAGAGGAGGTCTGGGTAAATGGGAATAGGAGGGCCAAGGAGGAAGAGTTTAGAAATTTTAAGGTCATTTTTTAAATTATATCGTGAAAATAATAGAAGATAGTGAGCCCTGGAGTTCTGAAGCTAGAAATTATCTTCTGATCTATGTTTCCCTCCTAAAGCGGAAACTTATTTCATTTAAAAATGAGTGACAGAAGAGTATTCCATTCACATCCTGTAGAAAATCAGTGAGAAGAAAAAGAAAAAAGAAGGGTGAAAAGAAAGTTCCAGCAAATCCTGAAAGCGTGACAGAAAGACACGTCCACAGAACAAATGAAATTTATTGCCTAATATTGTGGAAAAAGTAAAAGAAATTTTAAAAGGAATAGAAACTGGTTTTAAGAAAAACATAAAAGAAATTAGAAAAATTCAGAAATGAAGTGATAGGAGAATAGGAAGTTTTGAAAAGGTGAAAGAATTCAGTAAGTAATTTGTTTTAAAAAAAAATCATGTCTCGAAAAAAGGTTAAACTAGAAGGAACACAAGTTTGAATAAACACAGTGGATAATGTCTCCTTGGAGAAATAGCTGATTTCAAATACAGCATGAGAAACGAACAAGATGTTCCTGTTACATCTTGTCATACAAGAGAGCTGGGAAGACTTCAAAGACTACTGTGGTTGTATGGAAAGGACTCAGGAGCCAACTTGAACAGGATCCGTGAACCTAAGAGGGGACAATCTCTGCATCGATATTTATAACAACCTCACTGAAAACAACAACAAAGAAAGAAAATACCTCATTCGTCATCTTCGGAAGGTACTTTGGAGTCAATCTCTCTTTTTTTATTCTTTTTTTGTAAAACTGGTAAATAAAATAAAAGAAGCATTTATTTTTCCTTTCCTAATTAAACTGTAACTCAGGGCAACCAAATAGTTGATGAAATAATATTCTAGCTAGTAAATGAATAATAATCTAATTAGTAGAATATCACCATTTGGTACCCTTAATAAATTAATGGATCTAGGCATTGATCATTAATGGCTGCAACATCACAGTAAGTTTATAGTTCCTTTTGGAATTAATCAATATTATCTATGAAGTAAACTTGCCAAAAACTCACACCTGAATTATGTCAGTGCTCTAGATCTATCTACCAACTGACAGTAAATACATGGGCCAAAGGAGCATAATAAATATATAAACATAAAGGGGATGCAATCAGCATAATCCAGACAGACAGTTGGGAACCCTACTGGATGAACGCTTTGAATTCAATGACAAATACTTGCAAGAAAAATGAGCAAATTGAGTTCTTTTAAACCTATACTTTAAAAGAAAGTGTGTTTGGATCCACAATCAAATAAATAATGGTTATTAAAATAAAAATACATTTATAGGACAATCAAGGAAACATGAACTGACTGGCTACTTGTTGATATTAAGGAATTATTATTATTTGGGGATGCATGATAATGACATATTTGAGCTTAAAAAGGACAGTTCTTGCATTTTAGAAATATGTATACGGACGTTTTCACTGAGAAAAAAAGAAATCTGGAATTTGCTTTAAAATTGCTGGGGATTATGGTGGTAGTAGTAAGAGAGGGTATAGAGAAAATATATTGGCCTGCAATTGATATTTGATGAGAACAATTGATGAAAGTTTCTACTTCTTTCTTTTTACTTCTGTAGATGTTTGAAATTTTCCATACTAAAACATGTTTTATAAATGTAGATGGCTTGCAATTTGCTCTTCTGAGCTCTCAGAAGGCAAAAAGCCATTCTTAAATTAGGAGATTTCTTCTCTAGCCAAGAATTCTAATGATAATTTTGTCCCAACTGGCCAGAGCACTCAGATTTCTCTGAGATCTGTTGGTGAAAAAAAAAAAATCAGCGCAAACAATAAAGAGGCTCTTTAGTCTTAGAAGAAAACAACGAAGAGTAAAGGCTGGTGCTAGGTCTAGGGCAATAGTGTAATATCAGTATAAGACAAAATATTAGTTTCTTCCAAAATCCACTCGTTACTACTGTGTATACTTTTGCAGCAAAATATCTTTTCTACATTGTCAGCATTAAAGTAAATTTACTATTTAGGTAGCATTTACATTATCATATACTCAAAGCCTAGAAATAACCCCCTAGGCTGAAATGACATTAAATCTTATTTTGGCCATTGTAGTGTATTCTCCAGTCCTACTTGCTTTGTCTATAACTGTCATAAAAAGGTGTGAGGAGATCTGCCAATATTAATGCCAGGATTCAAAATGAGTTCTCTGTAGCTTGCTTCCTTCAGGATCTTCTGCCCTCAGACCCATGTATTAACTTAATGCCTCAGATTATTGTATATGTCACCTCTTTCCAACTAGAAGACAAGCTCCTTTAAGGGCAGTGACTAGTCTCATCAACATCGAATTTACCCCAACACCAGTGCTTTCAAAATGTGTGTTGCTTAGTATATGTTTGAAGTTATAGAAACAATTCTATTCTAACTAACTAATAATGATACTACTACTACTATTTCTACTACTACTGCTAATAAAATGTATGAAATAGAGTATAAATAGGAAAATAAAGATAACACTGGAAATCCCAGGCTATAAAATGAATTATCCCAAAGCCACCGGCCAATCCGTCGACTGTAAACAGTTACTTGTGCATTGGTCAACATTTACATGCATAATTGAGAGAAGGGTTAAAACAAATTTTATTACCAAAAAGCACAATTTTTATACCTACAATTTTTGAGCTCAACTAACCTGTAGTTTTAACAGAAATAGATGAGATTCAAAGTGTTCATCCAGGTTCCTAAATGATCCATTTCCGATCTTTCCTTATGAAACAATCAATTATAACTCTAATAATTTGTCAAGGATTCACCCAATCTCTACTTCCTTTATTTTCCAAGGTTTGGTATCATTATAAAATCAAGTCCTTCGGCGGAATATAATAGTTTCAAAATCCCTCATCAATATTATTCACTGAGATAAAATAATATGAAAATTTAAAAAACACTGGCTGGGCTTCCCTGGTGGCGCAGTGGTTGGGAGTCCGCCTGCCGGTGCAGTGGACGAGGGTTCGTGCCCTGGTCCGGGGAGGTCCCGCGTGCCGCGGAGCGGCTGGGCCCGTGGGCCGTGGCCGCTGGGCCTGCGCATCCGGAGCCTGTGCTCCGCGGCGGGAGAGGCCACAGCGGTCAGAGGCCAGCGTGAAAAAACACTGGCTATGTGCTGAGAAATGATCCTTCAGTGAATCACTCAAGGTGCACTAGCATTCAGGCTACACCTGAGGTAGAATTTGAATTCCAAAGTAGACCTTTAAACCACAGCTCATCTTCTCCTTTTAAAACCATTAGAAATAAGCCTGTTGCCTGACCTTTGAGATTCTGCAAAGAGACCATATTTAGATCTTTTGTCTCTTTTAACTTCCCTAGTCCCCTCCTCTACTTTCGGAATAGTGATTCCCAGATAAGTACGATGAGTTCAAACAGTGTGGTTAAAGGGGTAATTAGTCTGCTCTGCGGCCAAGTTACTCACAGAATAAATAAGTTGGCTTTCACAGTTGTTGGTTTCTTCATGGGCTTTGTTTAGAGGGGTCTCAGCTCAAGCAAGCAGCCTGTCAGCAGCCTGAAATAACTCTGTGGAAATCTAATGGCATATACGTAAAATACGTCTATGAAACCTTTTATTCAATCTTAGATGCATACTTTTCCGACTTCTTTAGGCCTGGAAAAGTATATTCAGCTACAAAAGGACGGAAAAGAAAATGTGTATAATCCCTCATGCCCTCCTCACCCCCTAGAACCTTATTTTACCCTGTTTCATCAGAAAAGGATGTATACTGTAAGAAACATTTTTTAAATTGTTTGACCAAATATTTAAGTGCGCTAAGTCTCTGTATTTATTAAAGCAAATATAGTTGCCTTTCTGTCCCTTTCTAAAAGAAAGCAAAAGATACAGTTCTTTTTTCTTAAGACTCAGGGTTCATGGATATTAATTATTACACTATATTGACACCCAGACATGTTTATAGGAGGCTCTTGAGACACACAGAGCTATTTATTCCCATACTAAATGGCACTTCTTTTTCCTCTGCCTTCTGCTTGTATTTTTTCTGTTGTGATTATATCCTACTGAGGCTGCTACATGTCTTTGCTTGATTTGAGGTTCTAAAGGTAAGACTGTATATTCCCCTTTTTACAGAATAAAATGGGTTTTATGACTGTTTGCCTTCAGAAGCCTCCTTTTCCACTCATTTCCTATCTATGGTGAGGTGTCTAAAACAGATGAGTTAGTTCTGAACTGGTGATATATAAATGAATTATTATTTGATTCATATTCAAAGCAGCTCCCCCTAAAATAGTGGCCTTCCTGCCTGTGGGATGTAGTCTAATCTACTGCCTGGATCTACACCCACCAACATCCATATTTTGTCTATTGTTACCTTGGACACTTGTAGGAACTGAGTGAGTTTCTGTTTCTATAGTGTCCATTGACAGACAAATGGATAAAGAAAATATGGCACATATGTAGAATGGAATGTCATTCAGCCTTAAAAAATAAGGGAATCTTGCCATTTGCAACAACTTGGATGAATCTTGAGGGCATTAGGCTAAGTGAAATAAGTCAGAGAGAGAAAGACAAACACTGCATAATCTCACTTTTACGTGTAATCTAAAAAAGCTGCACTCATAGAAACCGAGTAGAATGGTGGCCGTCAAGGGCTGGGGAGTGGAGGAAATGGGGAGTTGTTGGTCAAAGGGTATAAACTTCCAGTTATAAGATGAATAAATCCCGGGAGTCTGATGTACAGCATGGTGACTATAGTTAACAACACTCTATTGCATACTCAAAAGTTTCTGAGATAGTAGATCTTACATGTTCTCATCACACACACACACACACACAAAAGGTAATTGTGTAAGGTCATGGATGTGTTAACTAACCTTATTGCGGTAATCATTTTGCAATATATACATGTATCAAATTATGATGTTGTACACCTTAAACTTATACAGTGTTATATGTCAATTATATCTCAATACAACTGGAAAGAAGAAAAAGATTCAAATGGAGAAGGGTGAGGCTGGTAGAAAAAAGCCACTGCCTTGAGCAATACCGAGGTGGGCGGAAAGCCATGGGCCTCTATTAGCACTGCTGGGTAGGCTCTGTTCCCACGTGTGGGGAGGGGGTAGGACAGCACAGCTGTGATCCTTATTGCAGACCTTAGGCAGCCTCAGGCAACTTTTCAAAGTTAGATGCTGAAAACCAATAAATGAAATTATAAGGAAGAATTACATAAATGCCTTTGTTCTACTTTTGGTCCTCTTGGCAACTTTTTCCATCTAAAAGCTGCACCCTGCCGTTCTCAAAGCAGGAACATTATCATGGGTCAGAAGTTTCCAAACTTTTCATCATCAACCCCTACACCAAAAGAAAAGTTGAAATTTTATGACCCCTAGTATATGAAGTATCTTGTGTGTTTTTAATATTTATCAAGAGAACATTTAACAGTTACCTACTATGTGCCAAGAGAAAATAAAAATAAGACACAGACTTTAAATGCAGACTTTGTTCCAGTATTATTCTTCCTTTTGACTTCAGTATAAGAGCTATTGAGCTATTTGTTGTCCCAGTAAGGGGATAATCAGACAATTACAGAATCCTGTGATCTCTTCCCAAAGTTTGCAACTATAGGGTTGGTCCCAGAATTGCTCAATAACTTTGTATTTTGATTTAAGGGGAAACTAAAAGACCTTCCTGTCCCAAAGTAACTCTGCTTTGTGGAGACTGGAGGTGCCCTGCAATTGACTCAAGATACTGTTTATTTGTTTAAACAGTTAAATGAGTAGTTTCTATTTAACAAGTGAGCACAAATTTTCACAACAGTACCTACCCCATGACATAACTCAGACGAAAGCTCCGAGGGAAAGGAAAACTATATGGGCAAAAAGTCCAGGTTCCATCCACTGTACATGGGATATTGATAGGCTTGTAAAACTTACAGAGGTACCTGGGGGTACCTAGGAACCCTGGATATTTAGTATACAGATCAGCAAAGGATGGTGGAAAATAAGACGACACCAGGTCAGGGGACAAATTAAGTAGGTGAAGCTGGTCCTTTATATTCTTTTCCCTTCTGATATACCACTGCTCTTTCCTGTCCAGAATATGTTCTGTATCCTCAGTAGACCTACACACACACACATACACACACACACACACACACACACACACATAGAGACATGTGTGTAGCACACAAACATGCACGCATGCATGCATGTACACATACATGGAGTCCCCAGTCTTCTCAGTTAAAATTCAGCTTGTAGTAACTAAAGAAAATTTATAATGCCCTATATTTTATAGATTTTAAAAATACTTGCACTTTAATAGAAAACTTTTAATGTCTGAAAATCCTTTCTGACAAAGGAAGTTATTTCTGATATTGGAGGTTGACAGTTTCACAGAGAAAACTTCAGGAGCACAGAGACATGCCTGACCCTCTCCCCACGCACCATCTGGGGAAAATTCACCAACACATAGGCTCAATCCCTCTGCTAAGTCAAAACCAAGTTTACCAACATCATTATTTCACAGAGAATAACTTAACTCATGTTAGGCATTCACACGTATTTTATTTGTTGAAGACAGGAAGAAGATATAAAGGAAGGAATCATCTGAAATTACAGAGTAGAGCATTTAAGTCAATATAGATATTTAAATTGAAGGTAAAATTAAATTAAAATTTGAAATTATATGTGGAGTTTTATTTCCTAAAGAATATTTTGGAAAGTTCAACTTCTATTTTAACTTATATTTTCAGAGAAGGTATTTAGTCCAAATGAAGAATATCTTCAATTATTGTTCTTCTATTGCAAGCAAAAAAGGATTTATACTTCTTTTCATGAAATATGGTTGTTTGACAACAGAAGAATAAATATTTTATATTTTTAGAAACAACAGTCAGGCTACTGATATTCTTAATTAGTGTTAATAAATCTGAATGCTTCTTATCATCTACTCTTTAGCTTGTACCTGAGGAGTTGAATACCTCCGGGAAGATACGTGCTCCAGACCCATAAATATGCAGTTCACAGAGCCCACCACCAGAGGGCAATAAAGAAGTAAAATCTTGAAACCATGTAGTGAAAATAGTGGGAGTTTAAATAAAAGCAACATTTCACAGTATGCTTTTCTGACCAATGTTATATCTAATAACTTAATGGATTATATGTACATGGATTCTGAAAAGTCAGCAGCACACTTCATTGGTCAATTTCTATGATAAGGGGAACGTAATTTGAGTGTAGAAAAACAGTATACTTACATCTTAAAATTCCACCCCTACAGAATCTACTCACTATTGAAAAATGGTAAAAATAGCTTTCTGTGTCTCAGTGACCAGTTAACATTTTCAAGAGTAGAATTTATCTTCCTATGATGCTCAAATACACAGGAAAAATGCATATCTAGGACAATGGATAAACTCTATATGACATGTGAAAATAATTATTCAAATGGAAAAAGTATAAGATCTACAAGGAACAGTTTTATATGCATTAGTGTGGATATATACATAAAGAGGCTCTAAGAAACATAAAAATCACTTCCAGGAAGTAATTTTAGGTAGAAGAGAATTAACATGGATGAGCAAGAAAAGAGAGTTAGTTTTAAAATAGTTTCATTTACTTTTTGTTTGTTTGTTTATTTATTTGTTTTATTTATTTGGTCTTTGGAATATAAGGAAACAGTGGCTTTCAGATCAGTATCCCAGTGGAACAAAGGGACAGAGGTCTATACTGGAGCCTAGCCATTGTTTGACTATCTTGTAATAATACTGGTGAAATACAGCCAAATCATTTGAACTACAAGCATCCTCTCTGACAATATTCTTAAGACATCAACATTATATATTAAAGAAAGTAAAGAGAGAATACTATTTTCTTTAGAGAGAAAATACAGATTCTGGATCAAATCAATAATTTCAGCAAACCTCATGGGTATAAAACATTCTGCTGCCTATCATTTAGAACATGCCTCTAGAAGAGGGAAACTGGGTGATAATTTCCCCAGATTTTATATTTAACTCAAATATTTTAGATAAGAGGCATCTCTAGTAAAACATTGTATTATTGATTCTTTCCAATATGATAGCTCAGAGGAGTTCCTCTTTCCTTCTCAAATACATATGGGGAAATGGAGGTGGGTGTGGGTCAGAGGAAGTATCTAAATAGAGCACAGTTTGTTTTTTAAAAATAGAAATTTCTATTCGAATTGTTTCCAGAAACACACAGAGACAATTCCATGTGACAACAGTGAAAGAGACCAGAGTGATGCAGCTGCAAATCAAAAAACTGCCAACACCAGTGATTGATGGCCACCACCAGAATCTGGTTAAGACAGAGAAGGATCCTCCCCTTGAGGCGTCAGAAAGAACATGGCCCTCTCAACACTTTGAGTTTGAACTTCTGGCCTCTAGAGCTGTGATAAAATAAATTTCTGTTCTTTTAAGCTAACAATTTTGTGGTATCTTGTTATGGTAGCCCTAGAGATGACTGTATTTAATTCCTGAGCTGGCAACTGTATTTTGACTATGTAATGACTATTCCAAGATGATCAACAGACACAAAGATAAAGGCAAAACTGAGACTAAGCCCAGTTCTTTTTATTCCCAGAATAATAAATGATTTTTTAATTAATTTAGATCCCTTTGTCTAACCCCTCTGCTTTTCAAAAGAGTATGTGGGACCAATCAAGTATTAATATGTTATACTTTCACTTTAATTCATCTCAAATTATTTCTAATTCCCCTTATGAGTTCTTACTTGACCCATGAATTATTTAGGAATATATTGTTTAATGTCCATTTGTGATTTTCAACAAATTTCTTTCTGTTAACGATTTCTTATTGCATTCTGTTTTCATCTGAGAGCACTTTTTGTATTGTTTATATCCTTTAAAATGTACTGAAATTTGTTTTATAGCCTAGCATATAGTATATCCATGTGCATTTGAAAACAATGTATATTCTGATGCTGTTGGGTGGAATGTTTTATAGATGGCTGTTACGTCTACTTGATTGATAGTGTTGTTCTAGGTTTTTATTTTCTTGTTGATTTTCTGTCTGTTCTGCTATTGAGAAAAGGGTATTAAAGTATCCAACTATTATTGTAGAACTGTGTTTCTCTTTTCCGTTGTGTCGATTTCACTTCATTATATTTTGAGGTTCTGTTGTTAGGTGCATATAAGTTTATAATTATTATACATTCTAGATGGAATAATCATTTTATCATTTTAAAATGTTTGTCTCTAGTAAAAATTTTCATCTTAAAATATTTTTCTTTTTCTGATATTTTCTTAGCCACTCCAGTTTTGTTGTTTTGTTTTGTTTTTTTGTTACTGTTATGGTATATCTATTCCAACCCTTTTACACTTCACCTATATATTTTCTTGACTCTAAAGTGGGTCACTTGTAGGCAGCATATGTTTGGATCATGTTTTTCATTTTTTTATCCAGTCTGAAATTTCTGTCTTTAGATGGAATGTTTAACCTTTTTATATTAAATGTAATTAATATTTAATTTTGTAATTTTTATATTAAATGTAATTCATGTAGGATTTATGTCCAACATTTGTGATTTATTTTCCAAGAGTCACATTTTTTTTCCTAATTCCTCTTCCTCTATTACTGACTCATTTGTTGTTGTTGTTGTTGTTAAAAAGATATTTTTTAGTGTACAATTTCAATCCCCTATCTTTTACTATATTTTTGAATTATATTCTTAATCCTTGCTCTAAGGATTACAAATAACATCTTAAGTATAAGCATCTAGTTTTGATTAATACCAACTTAATTTCAATAGTATAAAAAACTTTTCTCCTCCTTTACATTGCCCTCCTTTGTGCTGTTACTGATATAAAAACTCCATCTTTAGACATTATATGCCTATAAACAGTTATAATTATTACTTTATGTTGGTGCCTTTTAAATCAGATAGAAAAAAAGTTAGAATAAAATACAGTCATATTATTTTACCTCTGCAGTTACCTTTCTTGATGTTCTTTATTTCTTCATATGGATTTAAGTTACTGACTTATGCTTTTAATTTTGTCTGAAGGGCTCACTTTAATAGTTCTTGTAGCACAAGTCTGCTAGGAAAAAATTCTCTTAAGTTTTTAATAAAAGTATTGAAATTTTCATGTCATCCTTCTGCAATGGCCATGGTAATCTCTGCATCATTCCAACTTTAGTAGATATGTTGCCAAAGTGAGCATTTAGTATGTACTCTTATATGGTACAAAATTTAAAGTGTTAAAGATTATGAAGTTATAGACACAGGTTTACTTGTTTCGAGACCATTTCAAGAGCATATTTGGGCAATGCTAATATTGGCATTTCAAATTCAGTGCTACCATGTAGCAAGATAAAATAGATGAACCTCAAGTCATGATATTTTTTTCCTGATAACATAAGGTTAAGGTTAATTATCAGTTGTCACATTTTTCCAGTATTTTTTAGTTAGCTTTTAACTTAGCATAAGTGAAATGAAAGGATGGTAAGTTTTGCATTAATTCCTGACCCAAAACAGAACTTTTGAAGATGAAAGTCCATTAACAGAGCTCTGTGTTTCCTGTGAAAAATAAATCTGTCCCACCCCCTGAAAAATTCATGAATATTTTACAAATTGTATGTTCAGGAAGCTATTCTAGCCTTCTATTAAAAAAAAAACAATATAGAAATATTTATTTCCTTCATGTAGTAGTAATATACATGTTATTCAGAAAATGTATAGTGAATTTTGGTTTGCTCATCTTCTGAAAAACTCCTAAGAAAACACACACTTCTGAGAATTTCAGCCTTATTTCTACATAAGTTATCTAATCTATAAAACATTATGCATGCTTTGGATAATCATCTAAATAATTACTATTCTAGCCTTTTAAATGGTTTCAGTGCACACATAATTTTCTCTACCCACACCCCCATTTTTCCCAGTTAGATTGATTAAGTGATATTTTTTCTTTAGTCACTTATTATATTTAGGTATGTTTAGGCCTCCTCTTCTGAACTCATTTCCTGGTTACAAAGAAGTAAGGCATAGATGCTGTTTCTGACTCCCAGGGAAGTTTAGGCTCTGGCATGCTGGACGAGGCAGGGCCTAGCATCACCCTGTTTATGTGGAATATGTGGAACTGGTGAGCTTCTAAACATCTCAAAGAGACATTTAACAAGACTGAAGGTTCTGGAGAGAGAATGTATTTTATTGCCATCATTTTAATTTCACCATATGTCTAGATAATTCATGCTTTTGGTGCAAAATTCAAAAGTAACAGTGGTGGGCTTCTCTGGTGGCACAGTGGTTGAGAGTCCGCCTCCGGATGCAGGGGACACGGGCTCGTGCTCCGGTCCGGGAACATCCCACATGCTGCGGAGCAGCTGGGCCTGTGAGCCATGGCCGCTGAGCCTACGCGTCCGGAGCCTGTGCTCCGCAACGGGAGAGGCAACAACAGTGAGAGGCCCGCGTACCGAGTGACAGTGGTGAATGAAAAGTAAATCTTTTATACAGTTTTCCTGAAGCCACCCATTTCCCCCTCCTAGAGGTAATCATTTTTACCAGTTTCTTTTATATTTTTCAGGGGCAGTTTAGGCATATATTAACATGTGCTATATAGAGGATAATTCCTCTTATTAGGGTAAATTCGTGTGCTTTTTTTTTTTTTTTCTGAATTGTAGTATGCAGGAATCGGAAGTCTCTGGCAAGAGGAGAGTTAAAAGGAGAGAAGCTAGCTTCAGTATGATCTTTATTATCTCCTCATTCTCTCTTATCCAAATACCATCTTTGCATCTCATCAATAAAAGATTCATTGGTTTTGACTGTGCTGATCTGCTCATTCAGGGAAAAGGATGGTGTGGCTCTGGGGTTCTGAACTCTATGGATCTACACATTCATGAACATGCTGAAATCCTGTCTGGGTTTTTCTATGCTTTCGGGCACAGCAGTCATGCTGCTCTCTGCCTTTTAATATCATCTTGGGGATTTGCTTTACCTCTCTCCTTAACTGAATCTCTTGTTTTCTGTGTCCCATATTTTCCTCATTTTTAGTTTGCTATCTCATATTTGTTGAACATACAGTACAGTTGCTTTGTGAGAAACAGTATGTAGTAAGCATATTTTTTGAGATTGTGCACATCTCCAAGTCTTTATTCTAACCTTTGCTTAAATAATAGTTTAAGCAAGTATAGAACTCTAGGTTAGATATCATTTTCCTTCAGAATATTGATTATATGAATCCATCAATCTACCTTTCAGCATTGCTGTTGAGTATTCTGAAGCAATTATGACTCTTAATGATATATGTATGTGTCTTTTTTTAAAAAATTTCTCTCTTCTTGTGAGTAAATGGAACCGTACATTTGTTCCTAAGGGTTGTTCCTAACTTCACAATGATATGCTTAATTTAATCTGTTATCTTGGGTGTTTGGTAGATCCTTTCCATTAAGAAATTTATGTTCCTTGTGTTAGGAAATCCACTTCCAAAATTCCTCCTTCTAAAGCTTTTCTCTGGTATGTCCTTCTGGAACTCATATTATTCAGATATTGCATCTCTTGAACGGGCTTTCCAATTTTCTCTCTTTTTTTCCACCTATCTGTCTTTTTGTTCTATTTCTTATAGATTTTCCAAATTAATCTTCCAGATCTATTTTTTTTCTGCTTATTCTCTACTGTGTTTTTAACGCTTTCAGAAAGAAGCTTAAGGGTTGAAATAGGGATGCCTAGAAGAACTAGCACATAGAGCAAAGGGCTGGGAACTGTGATGCACATTCATCTATATTTCTTTAGATTTCATGAAAGGTGCTTGGCACATAACAGACTCTCAATAAATAAATGGTTGTGGAATAAATAAGTAGATAAATAAGTAATAAGTCCTAGATTCTAGTCCCAACGTATACTTCTTTCCCACTTCACATTGGCATGGTAGTGTCCTCTCTTGGTTTCGTTTTCTAACTAGCAATTTCAGACTACATTTTCTCTCTGCCACTGAGAGCATTAACATTATTTGATTCTAGCAATGTTATATATATATATATAGATAGATAGATAGATAGATATAGATATAGATATATAGATATATGCACACATACAAATTTTAGTTAACTGAAATTTTTAAATCATCTCATATATAGAACTTGGTAAACTAAGTTATTTGAATACATTTCAAAATGATTTCTATATCATGTACTACACAGAGATCTAGCCATCCACATTGGTTCATTAAAATGTAAAACAGTTTCCTACAATTCTGCTCATTAAGCAGGGGTCACACAAAGAATTCTCCTGTGATGTGGAACAGTGCGAAAGTTTTATGTATCTTGATACTGATTAAAGGGAAGCTATCAGGCTTTGTCTTACAGTAATTTCATATTGTTTTAAAAGTTTAAACATGAGTCCTCCAAATTCTAGACATCTATACCTTTAAATCAGTCAGGCAACAGCTAGATCTTTTAATATGTTAGATCCATTTGCCAATCCACTTCTTTAAAAAGCATACTTTTCATTCCTCTTTTTAAATAAAAGCATTGTCTACACTGATTCCATCATTACCATTGGAAATGTTTATCTGCCAAATGAAAAAGAACAGTACAAATTAGAAACACTGATACATCTTCTGACATTATTCATTTAGAAGCTAGTTCTCAAATTGTCATTACATTTACCACATAAAAATTACAAATGATTTGTTTGGAGGTCTACGGCTATTTCTAAATTCAAGATGTTTGGACAACTGTAGATAAAGTTTCATTATCAGACTGAACTCAATATGCTGTAATTATGAATAAATCAGGATGATTTCTGCTCTGTGAACTTGTTATTAATGTACTCAGGCCAAGCATCAGGAAACATCATTCTTCAAAATTATACAAGTGTATTTCTCAGCCAAAAATGTAAAAAATAATGTTTGAAAATCAAGGTCAAGGATTGGTTGGATGATGTTTATGCTTCTATCATCTGATTATTTCCATCTTTATTCTATTCCATGAAACACAGACTAGGCTTATACTTCCACAAGGCCTGTGTTTCCCCATTTATTAGCACTTATCACACTTGAAATTATTACTTAAATATCTATTTTCTCCAATAAACAATAGGTTCATTAGGCCAGGGACTTCTGCTGTCTTATTTTCTTCTGTAGGTCTACACTATCATATTAGGTGCCAAGGAATATTTGTTGAATAACTGAGTTAATTAATGATAAATGAATGGAGAAGCCTACTTTCTCAGGCTGACAATTGAACTAGAGAATGGAAGTTGGAAAATTTGAATTGAATTTCCACAATTTTTATATAGTGATAATTTGTTTAAAATTTGGTATGCAAAATGTTATATACAATAGAGTTAATAAATAGTAGAGAAAAGTGATGTCAGAGGGAGCTGAAGATGTAAATTTCAAGTTACCTGAGTCCTAGGAAAAGTGAGAACCAAAAGAAATTTATATTCTCTATTTAAGTATTTAAGAAACAGAACTTAAGAATTTATCAGTATACTGAATTATTATGATTTCTAGACTAATCATAATTCATTCAAATGACATATGAGATGTAGCCTTCTCAGAATATTTACCATGTTAATCAAATGAAGAATTACACTGAAATTTGAGTTTACTTTTCCGCTATAACAAAATTTTCTACTTAGGTAAACATGAGATTGACATTTTGGAGAACTGTTTTCTCAGTACAGAAAACTTTTGCTTATTTTACATTTTGTGTTCTTAAAGTGATTTTCTAATATTTTCTTTTTATATACTGATATTTTATTTGTAAAGAATATGTAAAGTTTCCCTGTAGGCATGACGAGCATGACTAGAATGCTACATAGCAGTGCTTTAGATATAATCTAAAAATTGTCCTTATGTGCAATAGTAGAGACCAATGATTCATGAAGTTGCTCAGTGTTGTGCATAGTCCTTCTTATAGAACTAATAGTTAATATGAGACATTTTTCTTCAAACGTTGAAATCAAAATATAAACTCTACTCAGTATGTCAGCATTTACATTAAAATGAATTTTTTACTTATGGGAAAAGCTTTAATTAAGTGTATTTAAAAGTTTGGAAATCAGCAGGACGTCCATCATTGTGAACAATTTAAATGTTTCTCTCCCTACTTGGTTTGGAATAAAATAATAAATGGGGAAAAAAAATACTCCACCCAGGAGGGAGGTCCTTCTTTTGCCTACCAACAAAGCTATTAACCTATCTGCAGCTGTACCAGTATACTCAGCTCCCCTTCTCTGAAAGGGAAGAAATAATGTCCATTTCCTACCAAAGGCTATTGCTCTCTTTGTGCTCAGGGTCCCATCCCATTTCAGCACTCAAGATTCCACTTTTGAAACTAGCTCATTTTGTACTGCACCATCAATTTCTTTATGCTTGATAATTCTCCAAAATACATAAGTATATCCTAATATCTCTCATTTTATTGATTTTTAAAGCATATATTAGTAACTTTCATTCTGCCAAAAAAGGTTCCTTTGTTTAAAATCTCTGTCCATAAAATCTATGTCTCTTCTAACAATCACTGTGAGATACAAGAACCATTTCATATCTCCTTAGATGTGGTTTTCCTTGAGTACCCAAGGTAAGAACCCTCCATTGCTTTCTATCATGCCTCATTGTTAATTTCCTTTATTTTACCAATTACAATCTGAACATATTGTAATCATTTTATAACTTGTTCATTTAATCTTTCTCATCAAAGTAGCATGTCGACTCTTTGAGGCAGATCCTTTAACTCTCTTGTTCATCCCTGTTTCTTAAACTCCTAACAAAGCTCAGAACATAGTGGTTACCTAATATGTGTGTATAGAATGAATGAAAGACCTATACCACTTCCTTTAGAAGAATTAACAGTCAACCCTAAGTAACTGTGCAAAAGAGGCAAAATGTCTTGTTGCCACTTGCATTTCTCTATCCTTCTTCCCTTCTTTCTTATAAATACCTTATACCTTCTTGCTTTTTTAGTGTAATATTCTACCCAGTATTTTGCCCTTTAGACAGACTTTATTCTCCAAATTAATCACTTATTTCAATAATTACTCAACTCAAGTAGTCCATGTACTTTAGAGAACGTTATTTAATTAATTCATAATGAAGCAGAAATTAAGATTTGTATTTTCTTCCCTGCCTGATTTTCCAAGTACATCTTAAGTTATGTAAAGGAGCAATCATTTTGTGGTTGGCAGGAAATCAGGCTCTGTCTGATTCTCCAAACATCTTCACTAATTCCCAGAGAAATCTGTGTAACTGTTCCCCAAACAACATTTACTACTTCTTCCACTATCATGTAATATTGGTTTGGAGAATAGATACTAAATTTTCTAACAATACTTTCATCATCTTTACCCTTCCAAACCTTATTCTTCTCCTGCTTTTCTCACTTTATTAATGGGACCATCATCTGTCTTGATAATATAAATGACCATCATGATATAGCTTTATTGCTCAAGGCACAAAAAGGTTATCAACTTCTTTCACCGCCTACATATTTAGTCACCAAGTGCTGTCAGTCGTACTCAAAAAATAACATGAAATCCATCCAATGTTTTTCTTATTTACATTTCTACTTGTTCTTTCTTAGTTGAGGATGTCGAACTGTGCCAGTGAGATAAGCTCTCCTCCACACAACCCCTTCTCCAAACAGTGAGTACGATCTTGCTGAAATGCCAATTTTCAGGCTATTTCTACATATAACAAGAAAATACTTCCTTAAGGATCTAGCCCTCGCCTTCCTTCTCAAAGTGAACTCTCAACTTTGCAATATAGAGAATATGGTAATTATAACTAAAACATCAACTTTATTGAGGATTTACTCTGTTCCACGTGGCATTCTAAATATTCTACCTGAATAATCTCATCTATTTCTTATAATAACACACTAAGAAAAAAGTACTATCATTAAAATAAATTTTAAAAGGAATAAAGTGAAGCCTAGATAGGTTAAGTAATTTTCCCACACTGGTGAAGGGAGCCAGGATTCAAACCCAGGCTAGTCTGCCTCCAGAACTCACATTCTTGTTAGAATTTTTTTTTTAATTGAAACATATTCGACATATAACACAGTGTAATGTCAAGGTGCATGACATGTTGACTTGATACATTTGTATACTGCAGTATGATTGCCATTGTAGCTTTAGCGAGCACCCCTTTGACATCAAATAATTATCATTCCTTAACGACCACACAATACAATGTCTTGCTATTTCCACATTAAACAAACAAACAAAAAGGTTGTGTTGTCTCTTGTCTCTATCATTGCCATGCAAAGAATCTGAGGCTTAGAGAGGGTAGATAAATTTCTCAAGTTTGCAAGTCTAGTAAAATTATAAGTTGACCCTGAACCTAGGCTACTCTGAATCCACCTTGCTGTTCCTCTTCTGGCGTTGGACTCTCTGGCCCCTAAGATGAGATGGAGAGGCCCACAAACACTCCATCTTCCAACATATTTTTGATCACAGACTGCAATTAGCCGACTTTGTTAAATGCCTTGAGGGCTATACGTGACAGTGTTCAAGAAAGGAACGATGCTGTAGGAGGATGCTGGCTATTTCCTTCTCTCCAAATGCCATCTCTATCAGCAGTTTAAAGTAAATCTGGGAGAACATCAAATCTATGCAATTTTCTTTTGAACTATGAAGAGAAAACTTTAATTTGTATGAACTAAAGCATGTGATTAAAGCATGAAATTCTTTCCAGTCGTGACGATGAGAAATGTTTGAAATGAATTAGTCTCCATACCACATTAATGCAGTCATCCCAAGGGCCAATAGCAAGGAACACTTCAATGGTTCAAGTGCATCTGTGAGTGGTTACCCAAACTGCATGTAGATTCAGAAACAGCTTCTGTTTTGAGTGACGATCAAGAGGTGCTGAAATTCGATAGGACATTGTCATTATAAGTCAGATCTGGCAAATGCTTTAGTACCCAACACAAACTACAACTCTAAAATTCTTTTACTTTTTCCCCCAAGGCATAGAGTGTCAGAAGATATTTTAGACATTCCTTACACTGAAAAAAAAGTAAACACATCTGAACATATCTGTGGGCTAAAAAATTAGCCTACAGAGTTTTTGCTGTTGTTGATCACAGACCATATAATTTCAAATAAACAATAATAAAAACAGTATGCAATAGTTCTAACCCATGATCTACATTAAAAATCAGTTAATTTTGAAAGTATATTTATTACAAGAGGTATGAATCATAAATATCCTTTGGCACAATAGATAAATATATACTTTTGTAGTATCTAAACCTCCTCTATCTTGGTAGAAAGACAAGCTTAACTATTGTAATTGGTATGGACAGACATTCATTCTATAAATATTTAGGCTCTGACATTCGAAGTATGTAACTGAGAAGAGCAAAACACAGTCCTGTTGATGAACTGAATAAACTGAGGAAGACATAAACATAAGCAAGGCAGTTTCTTTATTGCATTATGTTTTATTTACTTTTAGACACTAGGTATGAATAAAGCCACAGGTGTCCCGTCTCCCACTATGCTTTCACTGGAGAGTATGTCTTTCTGGCTCTTCTGTTTCTACAATAACATTATTCAAAAGATAAACCTATTTCACTTTTATTAACTAGGAAGTAATTTAATGTGGATGATTTGAATAATTCTTTATGAAAATATATATTTTATGACAAATATGTTGCTTGAAGTGTTACGGTCTGATACATGACAATCTAAACCGTTATTACTCACTGCAAAATAGTCAAAGGCAAGTTCTAGCTGTATCAAGCTGAAACCTTCCTCACTCCCAATAATTCTCCCATTAAGACACAAACATAATCATGCCAATTCCAGAGGCAGAATATATGAACAGAGCCATCTGTTTAAAGCAGTACTACTGCTGGGAAAACACAAGAACATAAGAAAAAATCTCTACTCGAAGGAAAAGGCAAATAGCAGAAATAATGAACTTTAAAGTTAGAGACAGAGAAAAACTCTCTTCAGACATGATATAGAGGGCTTCCTTGGTGGTGCAGTGTTTAAGAATCTGCCTTCCAGTGCAGGGGACATGGGCTCAAGTCCTGGTCCAGGAAGATCCCACATGCAGCGGAGCAACTAAGGCTGTGCGCCACAACTACTGAGCTTGCGCTCTAGAGCCCGCAAGCTACAACTCCTGAACCCACGTGCCACAACCACCGAAGCCCATGTGCCTAGAGCCCGTGCTCCACAACAAGGGAAGCCACCACAATGAGAAGGCTGCACACCACAACAAAGAGTAGCCCCCACTAGCCGCAACTAGAGAAAGCCCACGCGCAGCAAGGAAGACCCAACACAGACAAAAATAAATTAATTAAATAAATAATTTTTTAAAATCAGTTTTTTTCAAAAAAGATGATATAGACAACTATGTATGTACAGCATTGGTGGAAAAGAATTCAGAATAAAACACTCAAGAAAAATCATAATTACTGTATTTACTGTCAGTGATAATAAAAAAGCCTTCTTTTCCAAAATAAAATTTTGGAACATCTGTTTACTGATATGGATGGCATGTTGTGTTTCACTGGATGTTTCTTTGTTATAAGTGTTATCAACATGATCAAAAAATAATTGGAGCAAATATAAACTTAAATGCACTAGGTTAAATGTCACGTGTGTTGGCAAGCTACTTCCATTATGACTGACAGCAGATCTGATGCTTTCTCATGCTACCGCATTCATGGCCCAGGTTGATTCTGTCAAGCATGGTGTTTTTCTCTCACAGTTCCACATTTCCACAATTTAATACATTCCAAGGTAGACGAGATCATAGGACACATGAGTAACATCACCACCATCACCAACATTATTTTTCTTCTGCAGCTTTTATACTCAACTTGAGTGTAAGCCTCCTGCAGGCAGGAACAGGGACTATTTTGTAGAGGCTCCCTGTTCCATGTCCATTACCTAATACAGTGCTTGGTACAGGGCAGGTGCTGAATAAAGATTTGTTGAATGGTCAGATGAATGAGTGAATACTATTACAAGTTGATAACATCTAATTCCTTTCAAATACTTATAATATTGTTTCAATAAAGTAATAAAAAGCAGAGAACTGAAAGCCCCTTAATAAACTTTTATTCCAATTTTTCCCTCAAATGAAAATCTCCATAACAGCAACAGCAACCTCTTTTCTGTCAGTACCGAGGCTATGCATACGGTAGAACTTTTTTTTAATTAATTTTTACTGGAGTATAGTTGCTTTACAATGTGTTAGTTTCTGCTGTAAAGTGAATCAGCTATACATAGATATATTTATATTTATATATAAATATGTATATATATAAATATATATATATATATCCCGTCTTTTTTGGATTTCCTACCCACTTAGAACTTTTAATACCAGTATTGAGGAGGTAGATACAATTATTTTCCTTTTACAAATGGGGAAATGAGGCATATAAAGTTTAAGACACATGTGAATGGCCCACAGCAAGCCAGCGGTAAAGCCAAAATTCTAACCACTGCTGGAAAAGCTCAAATATCAAGTCAAATTAAGTTTGGCTGAGATTAAAAGAATCCAAGGCTGGTTTGGCAGCTGTTCTCTACAAAATTTTTAGGAACCAAGATTCCAATCACATTACTGCTCTAACATACCTGGGCTGTGTCTTTTATCCTCAGATACTAAAGCAATATCTCTCTTCCAGGGAGCAAAATGGAGGAAGAATCAAAAAGAGTAGTAAGGAATACCTGACAACCATGTCTTAAGGAAGACTCCTAGAAATTGACACATTTTCTTAAATCTCCTTGACCAGAAGTTAGTCACTATTATGAGTTGAATTGTGTCCTTCAAAATTCATGTCCAAGTCCTAATCCTCGGTACCTCAGAATATGACTTCATTTAAAACTAGAGCCATTGAAGATGTAATTAGTTAAGATGAGGTCATACTGGAGTAGAGTGGGCCCCTGGTCCAATATGACTGGTGTCTTTATAAAAAGAATGCCATGCACAGAGCCAGGCATGAACACAGGAAGGGCACCATGTGAAGACTGGAATTAAGCTGCATAAGCTGAGGAAGTACCAGATGCTAGGAGAGAGGCCTGGAACAGATCTTTTCCTGGCAACTTCAGTAGGAGCATGGCTCAGCTGACACCTTCATCTTGGACTGCTAGCCTCTAGAACTGTGAGACAATATATTTCTCTTGTTTAAGCCACTCAGTTTGTAGTATTTTATTAAGGTAGCCCTAGCAAACCAATACAGTAACCTTTAAGTTGGTATGGAAAAATTTAGTTTTTTTGTGCTATGTTTAGTTAAAATTTTGAAAAAAAGAAAATGATTATTGTAGGACAACAGGCAGTCTCTGCCAAACTATGCAACACTCTGAGAGGTGGTCTCAGCATGTCATTGAATCTGTCACTATTAATTGTGAAAGGTATATTATTACATTATGTTTTGAACTACTTAGAAATAAAAAATGTTAGCAATTTAACTATGATAGGTCACCTACTATAAGGTGCATCCTTATTTCAGAGACGTTAAATATGAAAAAAAGAAATGGGCAACTTAGAATCAATGAAATACAGTAAATGTTCTATAGACAATTTAGTTATAACAGTAAACACAGAAAAGAAATTGTTTACATGAGCTATAATTCAATATTTTACATTCTAGCTTATATAAAACAAAATGACTTGTCTTACTACAGGAATTTTTAAAGTTTATATAAGATAATAAGCTACAAAGGATATAAAAATATCCAAATGGATATTGATATAGATATAAATATATAAAAATAAACCTGTTCTTTGATTAACTTTGTTCAAAATACTTCCACTAGATTAGTGGAATGTAGGATTGTGGTATTATATATTCCCTTTAAATCAATGTAATATTTGGTATCAGTTATGCTTATTCTACAAAGAAAGGATAATTTGGGGTGGTGGCTTCATGAAAGAAATGTAATGCTCCTTTTTCTAGCAAATAAAAAATAATTGTACTGCTTTAATTGAGAATAATATAAAGAGGGTCTAATAAGTGAGATAAAAACTGTAAAATCAAATGCAGTAATAATTTCCTTGTTTAAACATTTTGCTTTTATTTTCCTTTTCTCTATGAAACTCAGTCACATTTACTTGAATTATTGTTCTCATTATGTATTGGCTAAATTTCTTTAGACATAACTGGAATTTTTCATTTTAGTCCCAAAGGAAAATGTTAATTGCATGTCTCCATGACAAGTTGAATTATTAAGACATATATTACTAGATCATTCTACACCTGTCTAATTTTAGAGAATCTGATCAAGAAACCCAATTTCTTAGATGTAGCTGAGATCTAAAAAAAATGCAAAGCATCTGTTTCACAATTAGCAAGGAACAATGTAAGGATGAGTTAACTTGCTAAACCAGGGGCAGAGAAAATAAACCAGAGTCTCCCACTGTGCAAGCTTTGATGATTTTACATTTGTGAACCCATAACTGAGTTTAATTCAGCAACTGACCTGTGAAACAGCACCAGTTATTAATATTAATAACTATTATAGTATTCAGAATATCCCCACAGTATTACAGAGCACAGTAAAACCAATTTGAGATTCAATTACATCAATAAACAGCTAAAACATTAGTAAAGATATTTGCTAACACAAAGAAGGAAATGCTTAGAGTCTAAAGAGGGCATTTGCAAGGCAAGGAGCTGGGCTGTCCGTAAGGCTTGCTGGACACTGTTGCTTTAAACAAAGCAGCCTCTGACCAGATATATTTGGGGGGAGGTGGAGTCAAGTGGCCATAATAATTTCAATAAAGGGAGGGGACAGGGGAGCAGTCAAATGTGTTTAGCAAAATGGAGGTGATAAGTAATTCATTCTAATAATTTAAATTAGGTATTTGTAAAACTAAAAGAAGACAGGATAAAAACAAGGACACTGGAAATATAGAACAACTTAAGAGCTCTAGACAGCAAGAGATTCACCTTCAGCAGAAATTCATTTTATATAAAAAATTTAAATCATAAAATTATTATCAAACTTTTTGTCCTGAAGACTTTGAGTCAAGAAAAGTAAAAAAAGACTTTTCTCCCATTTTAATAAGTAAATTCAGTTCTTAAAATACCTAACAAAGAACAAATTCAGCAAAATTTCTTTTGGCACCTGGCCTGTTAGTGAACCTCTTCCTACTTTCTGAGCAGCTCAATCCTAACTCCATTTTCTTTAAAGATCATCTAAAATGTTAAATGTTTTGTGTGGTTTTTCCTGATCTCCGTGAGGAAATACACGCTCTCTAGATGGTATTTTTCCATTTGTACTTCATCTCCAAGATCACTTAAATGCTTGGCTTATCTACATTCTAGATCAGGAGTTGGCATAGTTTTTCTATGAAGGGTAAATATTTTAGGCTTCAGTGACCATTTGGTCTCTTTCACAGTTACTCAGCTCTGTTATTTTAAGGTGAAAGCAACCATAGACATTACACAAATGAAGGTGCACGGCGTGTTCCGATAAAACTTTATTTATGGACACTGAAATCTGAATTTCATATAATTTTCACATGCCACAAGTATTATTCTTCTTTTGATTTCATTCTCAACCATATAAAAGTGTAAAACTCCTTTACTCACCGACCATTCAAAAATAGGTGGCAGACCAGATTTGGCCCACAAACCGTGGCTTGCCAACCTGTGTTCTAGATTATGGGTTTTGTAAGAAAATGTATCTCCTAAACTCATCTTTACCACCCCTGCAGTACTTAATGAGTGCTTCTGTAAGTACCTGTCAAAGTGAATACTAGCATTATAGAGACAAGTGGCAGTGAATAAAAACAAAATGTAAAGCAAGTTCACCCTTTTGTCTACCTCCTCAAAATGTCTTTAAGCAGATACTCTATTATTATCTTTCATACTGTCCTGTTCTTTCCCATTAAGCAGTTACCACAATAGTTAATAATGTATTTATTTGTGAGTCTTCATGTTTATTACTATATTAATTTCTGTCACTGATATGATAAATTACCATAAACATAGTGGCTTAAAGCAATACATATTTTGATCTCACAGTTTCCACAGGTCAGCAGTCAGATGGGCTTGGCTGGGTCTCTGCTTAGACTGGCACAAGGCTGAAACAAGATGTCTACAGGACTGTGTTCCTTTATAAAAACCCCAAGGAGAGGGCTTCCCTGGTGGTACAGTGGTTGAGAGTCTGCCTGCCGATGCAGGGGACACGGGTTTGTGCCCCGGTCCAGGAAGATCCCACATGCCGCGGAGCGGCTGGGCCCGTGAGCCATGGCCACTGAGCCTGCACGTCCGGAGCCTGTGCTCCACAACGGGAGATGCCACAACAGTGAGAGGCCTGCGTACCGTACAAAAAAAAAAAAAACACAAAAAAACAACTCTAAGGAGAGTCTGTAAGGGCGAATCTGCTTCTAGGCTCATGTTAGCTGAATTCAGTTCCATGCAGTTATAGGATTGAGGTCCCCATTTCCTTGATGACTGTTGGCTGTTACTCTCAGCTTCTAAAGTCCACTGCACTCCTTGACTCATGCCACCTTTGCCTTTAAAGCCAGTAACTTCAGATCAAGACCTTTTCATGCTTCATCTCTCCTGTCTTTTCTTCTACACCTCATCTCTCTCACTTAAGCCAGGAAAGATTCTCTGACTTTTAAAGTTTCATGAGATTAGATGTTCTTACCCATATAGTCTAAGGTAATGTCCCCATGTCAAGGTCAGTAACCTTAATCACATCTGCAAAGTCCCTTTGCCATGTAACATAACATTGTCATAGGTTTCAGGGATTAGGGCATAGACAACTTTGGAGGGAGGCATTACTCAACATACCGCAAGGAGGCATTATTCAACATACCGCAATTACCATCTATCCTGTTAGATTGCTAGTTGCATGAGCAAAGGCCCTATCTCTTTTATCATTGCTGTTTATCCAATGTCTGACATGCTTGCCAGACACATTTCTTGAATTAAAGAAAGAATGAGTAAGCAAATGAATGAATGAATGAATGAATAGGTGGGTCTAGGATTAAGTAGAATGTTCTAACCTTGAGTCAGACATTTAGGAGGCTTGAGTGTATCTACGGGACAGTGGTTAAAAAAAGCAGGCTTTCACTTTAGGAAGACATGGAATCGGGTCTTCCCTGGTGGCGCAGTGGTTGGGAATCTGCCTGCCAATGCAGGGGACACAGGTTCATGCCCTGGTCCAGGAGGATCCCACATGCCACGGAGCAACTAACCCCTGTGCAACAACTACTGAGCCTGAGCTCTAGACCCACGAGCCACAACTACTGAGCCCGCGTGCCACAACTACTGAAGCCCGCGCACCTAGAGCCCATGCTCTGCAACAAGAGAAGCCACTACAATGAGAAGCCCGCGCACCGCAACAAGTAGCCCCCGCTCGCTGCAACTAGAGAAAGCCCGCGCACAGCAAAAAAGACCCAAAACGGCCAAATATAAATAAATAAGTAAATAAATGTATAAAAAACAAATGAACAAAAATAGATTATTAAAAAAAAGACATGGAATCAAGTTGGAAATTTTACTGTCACTTATTAACTGAGTAACCATAGGCGATATTCACCGAGAATCTCTGTGCCACAGTTTCTTCATATGAAAAATGGGAAATCAAAATCTCTTCCTAAAAGTTATGCTGAGGATCAAATATGTATGACTGTGTGTCTAGTTCCTGGATATTACAGTGCCTAGCACATAGTAAGCACTTATTTTATTATAGCCATTATAAATGTTGCAGGTATTTTGAAGTCTTGGTAGTTGATGGAATTAACTTAAGTGGGAAGAAATAGAATA
The DNA here is from genome assembly GCF_003676395.1 of Aethalodelphis obliquidens. Classification (NCBI taxonomy): domain Eukaryota; kingdom Metazoa; phylum Chordata; class Mammalia; order Artiodactyla; family Delphinidae; genus Aethalodelphis; species Aethalodelphis obliquidens. The sequence continues at coordinate 43,696 of NW_020837977.1, read as the reverse complement.
GAGGAAAGGAGGAAGGGAGGGGGGGAAGAAGGGTAGGGTGGGGTCCAGGAGATGGAAGGGAAGAGAGAGGTCTCAGCAGAACACTGGCACCTATCAGTATTTAAGAAACAAGTAACTGAAGAGAAATAAGAATCAGTGACTAAAGACACAAGAGAAATAGAGAAGAGCACAGTCTTGGAAACAAAAGTGGAGGAGGAGTTTGAAGGACAGAGTCATTAACAGTTTCAAATGCAGGGACAATAGCATGTAATGTAAAAACTGATGAGTCCATTACATTATTGGATAAAGAGGTCAGTGGTGACTCAGTAAGGAAGGTTTGCTGAGGTATTGAGGAAGAGAGCCAAAAGTAGTAGTTTGAAGGAGAAATGGAAGAGGAAAGAATGAGAAGGGAGAGAATGCAATGAGAAAGCGTGGTCTATTCTTTCCAGAAGCTTGATCTTGAAGGAAAAAAGAAAGATGAGCCATAACTTGGGGAAAAGGCTTGACGTAAAGGGGAATTTGGGTTGTGCATGTGTTTATTTTACTGTCCTTCACTTGTTCTTTACCACAGCTATTTCAATCCCTTTCCTTCTTCTCATGCCCCTATCCTTTCCACCTTACCCCTGTTGATGAAAAAATTAATCAATAGTCAATCTAAGAAAGGAATGGAAAATTTATCTGAGCTGACCTGAGAATTATGACCTGGGAGACAGTCTTTCAGAAAGCTCTGAGGCCTGTTCTGAAGAGGTAAAGGGGAAAGCCAATATATATGTGATTTTAGAGAAGGGGTCCATGCAATTGAGCACACATATTGGTAGAAGGTTACTGCTATCTGCAAGGAACAGATATATTAGTGAAAGATTTTTGTGTTTTTCTAAGTATAGGAAGATGCAAGAAACTGGGTTCACAAGATTTTCTCCTGAAAATATCTATCTGAAGGCCAGTTCTGCCAGTTTTCCCAGAGCACAAAGTGCTTCATCCTGATCTTTGCTCTGAATTCCTTTTAGGGTGTATTATAGGTCAGCAACTTCAGTGGTTAATGACTTGATCCTTGTAGAACTGGATGGTGGGCAACATTATTTTACAATCCCTTCCCTTTTGGTCTTAATTTCAACCGAGGCCTGACAAGCATTTTGTGAGCAATCTGTCCCACGACACTAGGAATGCTTATTCCCAGGTCAGGAGAGGATTTCGTTAGTAAGCCACTCAATGTGCTATTACAGGACTATGCTCTGTTAACAGTAGCCGAAAGCCCTTGGACGGTCTGTCTTACTAGTCTATTATGGTCCAGGAAATGGTTCCCACTTATTGCTTCTTCCCCAATCTAGAGTTACACTGTTATAATCATTGATATTATTGAACTGTATATTTGGTCAATGGTCTCAATTTGCCTAGTCATCATTCTTTTTATCAGAGGCTTAGTCACACATTTGGTAATGCAAGAAGCAATAATCCTGTAAAATAAGCAGATTACAAGTAATATACCTAGTAACATTAATAAGGTCATAAGTTAAGTATTCAAGGGAAAATCTTCCATTAGGTGCGGCCCAGTATATCCCCAGACCATCTAACACAGTCTGCTCTGCACCAATCGCTATCTTTAAGAGACATGATATGTTGGAATCATGCATAAATTTCACCATAGATACCTGCATGTACAAGGTGAGTGGTGGGTCATCATGCCCCCTTACTGGATTGAGAAAGGAATGTTATCTTCTAAGGAGTTACATGGCTGGTGTCAGAAGAAGAAAAATTTATCTTTATGGTTGAGCAGGTATTTCTGCCATTGGGGAGGTCTGGTTAATGCTCAATGAAGATGCACGATGCACACTAGAGGGGAGGTATGACACCTAAATGATCAGAGAAAAACTTTATGTTTAAAGTTTTCTTGTTTTCCTTTAAAATATGAATTTTATTTCATTACCCCGTCATGTTCAACAAAGAAGCTCAACCACTTCATGCAACATATAGGAACCATCAGGTAGGAAGTTTCTCAACTTCTCAGGATAACCTCCCTCCCACATCTCAACCCCCCAAATTCCTTACCTTCTGCCTTGCTAACACAGTGCAAGTGATAAACCTTCCCATACCAGAATACTTGTCTTACTTGTGGTTTGAATCAATGCCCTACTTGCCTTCTTACCATGATCTTGAATAATCATTAGCTCCTCTGTACCTCAGTTCCTTTCATTGTAAAGTGGAAGCAAAAACTCACTATGTTAATGTAGATTAAATAAGATCAGCATGTATAAAATTTTAATATAATGCCTGGTATTTAGTAGGCACTCAATATCTCTTCTCCCTTGCTTCTAATACCAAATGGTCCCTCACCTTGTTTGTTCCTTATTCTGTTATGATTTTTCCCCTAAACTTTTGTCTTCCTCTAGCTTGGTCAATTGTTAGACTTTTACATTAGACGCTTTCTATTCTCCCAGTATCCAAGGTTTACCAATTCTTTTCCGTTTTTTGGTCTATTACATGTCCATTGTTCTTTCATCTCTTATAAGCTACCTCTGCAGTTCTAATCGTTTAGTCTTGCCCCACATCTTTTCAATCTCCACCTCTATTCATACTCTTAGTACAACAGCAGTTCTGCAGCATTTCACTTGTGAACTCTACTCTTTCGGCCTTCCTACTTCTTATAGTCCCCTTTTCTCACCACCTCCTTACTCTTTGACTTGACATCTTATAAGCAATAAATAGAATGTCACTTATTAGATATACGTCCCATGAGGAAAAGAACATTATCTGTTTTGTCCATTGTTGTATCCCTGGGACCTTGAACCTTGATTGTTTCTTGAATATTGAGTGAATGAATGAATGAACATGTCCCTGCCTTCAGTGTCCTCTCCCCGAAGTCACCAAACTGCTTTGCCTAACTGCCTATCAAATTTGTATCTTTAGCTAAAACTTTGCTTTTGTGTTTCAAGCTACCGGCTTGATAGTTCCCCTTGAATGTCTCCTCTTAAATTAGACATGACCCAAACTAAATTCAAGAACCCTACTTCCACGTCTCCATTGTTTCTCCTCCACAGCCCTCTAGCTCAATGAATCCATCTGTTGTTCTAACCAGACAGTTTGGAGTCATTGATAAGCTCATCTTATTCATTTCCCCTAACCAATCCTCACCAAATCTACAGACTTTGCAATTGCATATCTCTTGGCTCTGTACTCTTCTTTCCACCTCCTTTGCTAACATCTAGTCGAGCAATCACTATGTAGCCTGGACTTGTGCAATAGTTGATTAACTTCTCTCCTCATACTCATGCCTAAGCCCTATACAATCCATTCTCCATACAGTGATAAGAATAATATGTTTAAATGTAGATTTAATCATGTCACTCTCTTATTCAAAACATTGGAACGAAGTAATAAACATGGCCTATGAGGCTGTACATGATTGAACTCTTGTCTACATTACCAGCTTAATTTTTTCTACTCTGCTCAGCATTTGCATTCTCATCATTTTCTCTAGAGTTCATGCTTCTTCCTACCTTGGAATCTTCAGAGGTAGTTCTTTCATTCGTGCTTCTGCAATCAACTACACATCAGCTAGTTGGCTCTGCTTCAGCTGGTTATTTGGTTGTCAGCTGGGTATCTCAGCTCTCCTCCACAATCTCTTGCAGGCTATCCTTGTTCTATGGGCTTGTTCTGTGGCAGAGACAGGACCGAAAACAAGTCACAGGATGAAACCAAGCTCAAGGAGTGGAGAAATAGAACAACCACTGTTAGATGGGAGAAACTGCCGAATCACATTACAAACAATGCACGGATATAGGTTACCATTATCTGGGGCCATCAATACAATGAATTGACACAGCAGCCAAATAGCAGAAAGAAATGTTAATTTTTTTCTCACCTTTAGATTAAAGTATAGGATATTGGTGGATGCAAATATAAATACATTAATATATACTTAATTGAGACCTGGAAGATATTTATATCTCAAAGCTTCTCCAAAGTAGTAGAAAACTTTCCCTAATGATAAGGATAGAGTCTGTAGGAAAGTTTGGAGTTAATATTTGGGAAGTGCAAAATGACATTTGTTTTATCTTCAGGATTACGATAGTGATGGAATTTACCTGGGCCTTGAAAAAAGTACTCTAAAAATCAGGGAAGTTTCAGGAGCAGTGCAGGAAGAATAAAACAACGAATAAAAGAGCTGATTTTTAGAGCAGGAGAAAGTCTTCAAGCCTTCCATATGTAGGTGATTTCGTCTGTGTCTCTTTATGCTCCAAAATTCACACATCCCTATTTTAAATAGTAGCATCAGGTACCTATCTTTTTTTTTTTTTTTTTTTTTTTTTGCCGTACGCGGGCCTCTCACTGTTGTGGCCTCTCCCGTTGCGGAGCACAGGCTCCGGACGCGCAGGCTCAGTGGCCATGGCTAACGGGCCCAGCCGCTCCGCGGCATGTGGGATCTTCCCGGACCGGGGCATGAACCCGTGTCCCCTGCATTGGCAGGCGGACTCTCAACCACTGCACCACCAGGAAAGCCCCAGGTACCTATCTTAATAGTATTTATTAAGGCTGAAACTTTACATTACTTTGTGTGGGTTTCTACACAGAGAGCAGAGGTTGCCTGCAATTTTTGCACTTCTTTGAGCATAAATATTTTATACATGAAAAGGATATATATTTGAATATATTATATGAAAAATAAATAATCTTATCACTCTGCTTAAGAAATACAACATTACTAGTATTATTGAAGCCCTATGCACACCTCTCATTCAGTGTGTTCTCTTTCTCTCACCATTTTTGTTCAAAGGTATTATTTTCTACCATTGTGATTTTAGGACATACACATGTATCCGCAAATAAATAGTATTTAGTTTTATGTTATTGCACTTTACATAAATCACTCAATTTTTTAACATCTTTATTGGAGTATAATTGCTTTACAATGGTGTGTTAGTTTCTGCTTTATAACAAAGTGAATCAGCTATACATATACATATATCCCCATATCCCCTCCCTCTTGCATCTCCCTCCCTCCCACCCTCCCTATCCCACCCCTCTAGGTGGTCACAAAGCACCGAGCTGATCTCCCTGTGCTATGCGGCTGCTTCCCACTAGCTATCTATTTTACATTTGGTAGTGTATATATGTCCATGCTACTCTCTCACTTCGTCCCAGCTTACACTTACCTCTCCCTGTGTCCTCAAGTCCATTCTCTACTTCCGCGTCTTTATTCCTGTCCTGCCCCTAGGTTCATCAAAACACTTTTTTTTTTTTTTTAGATTCCATATATATGTGTTAGCATACGGTATTTGTTTTTCTCTTTCTGACTTATTTCACTCTGTATGACAGACTCTAGGCCCATCCACCTCACTACAAATAACTCAATTTCGTTTCCTTCTATGGCTGAGTAATATTCCGTTGTCTGTATATGCCACATCTTCTTTATCCATTCATCTGTCGATGGACACTTAGGTTGCTTCCATGTCCTGGCTATTGTAAATAGAGTTGCAATGAACATTGTGGTACATGACTCTTTTTGAATTATAGTTTTCTCAGGGTATATGCCCAGTAGTGGCATTGCTGGCTTGTATGGTAGTTTTATTTTTAGTTTTTTAAGAACCCTCCATACTGTTCTCCATAGAGGCTGTATCATTTACATTCCCACCAACAGTGCAAGAGGGTTCCCTTTTCTCCACACCCTCTCCAGCATTCATTGTTTGCAAATTTTTGATGCTGGCCATTCTGACTGGTGTGAGGTGATACCTCATTGTAGTTTTGATTTGCATTTCTCTAATGATTAGTGGTGTTGAGCATCCTTTCATGTGTTTCTTGGCAATCTGTATATCTTCTTTAGAGAAATGTCTATTTAGGTCTTCTGCCCATTTTTGGACTGGGTTGTTTGTTTTTTTGGTATTGAGCTACATGAGCTGCTTGTATATTTTTGAAATTAATCCTTTGTCAGTTGCTTCATTTGTAAATATTTTCTCCTATCCTGAGGGTTGTCTTTTCATCTTGTTTATGGTTTCCTTTGCTGTGCAAAAGCTTTTAAGTTTCATTAGGTCCCATTTGTTTATTGTTGTTTTTATTTCCACTTCTCTAGGAGCAAAAAGGATCTTGCTGTGATTTATGTCATAGAGAAATCACTCATTTTTAACACTGCGTAACATACCAGTATTTGTGTAGATGTATATGAAGTCTCACACATATAATTTTATGTGTTCCTCTGTCAATGGATATTTGGATATTTAGACTGTTTCCAGGTTTTTTGCTCTTGTAAATAATACAGATGTATTCATTCATATCTTCTGGCATACATGTGCTACACGTGCAAGAATTTCTCTTAGGATTATACCTAGCAAATGAATTTCACATTTTTAGCATTACTAAACAATGCCAAATTGTTTCCCAGAAGTAGTCTTAAAGAAACAAATTCTCATCAGAAGTGTATAAGACTTGACATTGTTCCACCAATACTTAGTTTTATTAGACTTCTTAATTTTTGTCACAAGGTTAGGGATAAAATAGTATCTCATTGTAGTTTTAATATGTGTTTCCATGGTTATTAATGAGGTTGAAGGTCTTATGTTTACTGGTTCACATGTTTCATATGTTCAATATTTCATATGAGTGTTTATGTGCTATTTTTTCCCACTGTTTTATCTCTACCCTGTATCATTTTGTTTTGCTTTCCTATTGCATACATTAGATAATTTTTGGTAAGGTAAGCTCTCCTAGCAATTTATTTATTTGCAAATATCTTTCTTTGATCTTCTTTTAGAAAGTTTGTTGCCTAACGTACACAATTTTTGTTGACAATAACCTCTGGTGATGGTCAATTTTATGTGTCAACTTGACTGGACCTAGATGCCTAAATAACTGGTAAAACATTATTTCTGGCTGTGTTTGTGAGATTAGCATTTGAATCAGTAGACTGAGTAAAGATCCCTCTCATGAATGTGGGCAAGCATAATCCAATCCTTTGAGGGCCTAAATAGAACAAAAAGGTGGAGGAAGGGTGACTTGCTCTGGGACATCCAGCTTCTTCTGCCGTCAGACGTATGTGTTTCTGGTTCTCGTGTTTCCAGACTCAGATGGGGGCTTATACCATAGAAGTCCCAATTCTCAGGTCTTCTGACTCAGACTGAATTACACCACTGATTTCTCTGGTTCCAGCTTGCAGACAGCAAGCAGATCATGGGACTTCTAAACTTCTGTCACTGTGTCAGTCAATTCCTATAATGCATCCTTTTATATACATCTCTATATATCCTATTGATTCTGTTTCTCTAGAGAATCCTGACGAAAACACTTCTCCATAACATACAGTTTCTACTGGCTTTCTTTTATAAAAAGATTTTTTTGATGTGGACCATTTTTAGTGTCTTTTTTGAATTTGTTACAATACTGCTTTTGTTTTATGTTTTGTTTTTTTGGCTACAGGTCATGTGGGATCTTAGCTCCCAGACGGGAGATTGAACCCGTACCCTGTGCATTGGAAGGTGAAGTCCAACCACTGGACCACCAGGGAAGTCCCTCTACTGGCTTTTAATGTTCAATTTCAGCCTGATTGTCACTCCTTTATAAATGACATTTCTTTTATTTTTGGTGACTCTTATGGTGAGTCCTTGTCTTTGCTGTTCTGTGCTTTCACTACGTTGTGACTATGGATTTCTACATATTTAACCTGTTTAGCTCATGAGATGGTTTTTGAATTTGAATTTGTACCTTTCATGAACTCACAAAAAAATGTTATCATTGTTTCTTCCCCTTTTTCTCTAGTCTCCTTTTAGAACTCCAATTATGCATGTGTTCAGTCTTCTTGTTCTCTTTCTGTATGTCACTTAAGCTGTTTTTCAAGGTTTCTATATCCTAGCATCTCTGTGCTGCATTTATTTATTTTATTATTAATTTATGCATAATAATTTATCATCAGTTATAATCTTTTAGCTTATGATTTATCTTTTCTGCTATATCTTATATTTAATGCATTAATTGAGGTATTGATTTAAATTATTAAATTTTTCAGTTCTAGAAAATTATGCTCTATGTTCCCACACATTTCCCAAGCCCCATGGTGTAAGTCACTTCCTAGAGGAATATCAGATAAGTTTGTTTGCTGCCCTTCAGCTGTCCCTTAGCCTTAGCCCAAAAGAGGACCATATATTATGATGGCAGAACCATGACCTTTAATCCACCTGGATATCTAAGTTGCTGCATAGAAGACAGTTATCACAGAGAGTCACCTGGTCCTTGGTCAACCCTGAGGGACTGAAAGTAACAGTTTTTACCTGTGGCTCATTTATTTTGCAAAAGAAAGTTTGTACCTCTTAATTTCCCTCACTTGTTTGTATCCTCCCCCCAACTCCCTCTCCTCTGAAAATTACAGTGTGGGAAATATAGTTAATAATTATGTAATATCTTTGTATGGTGACAGATGGTAACTAGACTAGTCCTGGTGATCATTGTGTAATGTACACAAATATTGAATTACTGTGTTATGTAACAGGAACTAACATACTATTGTAGGTAAATTATACTTCAAAACAAACAAACAAACAAAAAAACTCATAGAAAAATAGATCAGATCTGCGGTTACCAGAGTCAGGGGATGGGGGGAAGGGGAATTGGAAGAAGGCAATCAAAAAGTGCAAACTTCCATTTATACGATAAATAAGTACTAGGGGTGTAATGTACAACATGATAAATATAATTAATACTGCTGTATGTTATATATGAAAGTTGTTAAGATAGTAAATCCTAAGAGTTCTCATCACAAGGAAAAAATTTTTTTTTCTACTTCTTTATTAATTTTGTATCTGTATAAGATGATGGATGTTCACTAAACTTATCGTGGTAATTATTTCATGATGTATGTAAGTTAAACCATTTTTCTGTACACCTAAACTTATACAGTGCTATATGTCAATTATATCTCAATGAACTAGAAGAAAAAATTAATAAAAATAAAATAAATTTTGAAAGTTATCTTAGTTGTCACTGTTGAATTTTGCTGTGGCACAGCGTGGCTTATCCTAATACAAATTTTGAGTTAATTATTTTTCAATTTTATTTGGTTGTTTTTTATATCCTCTTATCCTTTGGAAACTTTTAAAAATATATATATTTTATCCTTTTTTATTTTATATTCTGTAAGCAATAATTTCAATGCCTGATGTTCTTGGGATTTAAATTTGTTGGTTGTTTTTTTCTCCTGCATATATTTGAAAATTTGTGGGGTTTTTTGGTTGTATGCTCATATTTGATTGAATTAGTCTGTGGAAGAATATTAGGGACCTGATTTAAGGATGATTCCCTCCAGAGAGGATTTTTAAAGACTTCTGCTGCAAATCCTCTCAACAAACTAGGATTACTGTGATTTAATCTCTCAGCATCTTCTGGTTTCCCTGACCAGTAGTATAAAACAGGTAGTATAAAGAAGAACTCTACACTGGTGTGAGGTGAGCCAAAGACACACATTCTAAAGAGCCACTTTATCCCCCTGTCAGCAGCTGTGGCCAAAACAGACAGATTTTCACATCCTTTTCCATTTCTGGTCAGTAGTTTTTTTTTCATCATGCTCTTTCATTAAGCGTATATCTCTTTGGAGAAACAATTTTAAGAAAATTATTCTGCCTGACTTCCTCTACTTCCATAGGCCCAAACCTAATATCCTCATCCCAATTTAGCTATTCCTTAAAATTCCAGCTTGTTGTTTATCATGTTTTCCCTCTCTATGTCCCAAGAAATGCCCCAGATTTCATACTGGTTTGCAATTTTCATTTCAGCTTTTAAATCCTTCTGTGTTATTGGGAAAAAAGGAGGTATTATACTTAAAGATTTCCTTTAGTTTCTTGAGAACACAGCTATGAATTTTAAAATATATTTATTTTAGCCTAGTTCATGCCTATATGTTTTTCAAAGGAGGAACTTAAAAGACATAAAACTATGTACTATGTTTTTACATACAGCCATATTCCCACCACTTTGTACTGCATGAACACAAAACTATTTATTTAATAAATGTTATAGAATTGCTCAGATATAAGCAAAAAAAACAACAAAAATAGGACAAACTAAGTATTTTTTTTATTTCTAAATGCTTTAAACATATAGAAAAATAAAGAGAATGATATAAAACAAACAGCCAAGTTCTGACAACATGGATATTATAAATGTTGATATTCTTGTATACATGCTTCAATTTCTTTTAGAGTAATACAATGTTGCCAAAACAAATAACTTCCATTTAGAGCTAACTGGAAGAGTAGAGGGTTTATTTATGCATTCTTTCAATTAATATACATCGACTCAAAATTAAATATCACGTACAATGCTTAGCACGGAGATTTAAATCACTTATGTTTAGGTCAATAATGGAACTATGCCTTTCAAAATAAAATTTTACTGTGACTGTGTTATTGATGATTCAATCTTGTTCCATAAACATTTATTGAACACCTAGGAAAAATCTAGCAGTGAAATTAGAGAAGGGGAAGAAAATGCTCTAATTATGAGAAAACTTCTTTATTCCTTACTGACATTGTCTAAAAAAAATTGATTCATCTATGTATGCTATTCCCTGCCTTTTACCTCTATCTGGATTATTTATTAATCCTTGACAAAAAAAATCAATATATTGTGAATTCATTTATATACACTCAATATTAGTGAGATAAAATACAATAATGAAAGTACTATTACACAAAGAAGTACCAGATAGAACTATTATAGATACTTAGAGATGAGCTATGCCTCTCTCATTTCCTGTACTTTACTGTACAAGTAGATATAATACTATTTCTTCCATTATGAATTGAAATATTCTTAAATTTGTTGAAGAATTTCAATAAAGCCAATGAAAAGAATTATTAATCCCCTTAGATAGTAGTGGGAAACGCAATGTAATTGGTAGGCTTCATATCAGAGTTCTTGGAATTTCTCCAACTGCATTAGCAATTGGTCATTTTAATTACATGGTCCATTAGCTGAAATCTGCATTACAAAAGTCCCATGTACAATTCTTGCCAACTCTGATCCATTCATTGTAAGGTCAAAGTTTCCTTGCTCATTGCAAAATGAAACTAGGTATTAAGTTAAAGTATTTCGAGCTCATTAAATATACAACTTCAAGTTAGACACCATATCACATACAGAAAATAACTACAGTTCTAGAGACAATGCCTCCAATACGTCCAGCTTTTTATGATGTAAGGTAGTTCTGCAAAATATCTGGGCACATTCAAAAAATTTTAAAAGAGAATATCAATCTTTGAGCTTCTACTTTCTGTGCCTTATAGATATAATTACTTACAAAGTTGAAACAAATGTCTCAGTCTGATAATAATCATAAGTATATTTGTAAATAAAAATTAGATTCACTTATCACTGCCAGCAAGTATTCATTCCGGAAGTATCCATGCAACCTTAACCAAGGCTACCTTGCAATGTTTCTTTTAGTACAGTCCCTGCTCAGAAGTGCTTAGACAACCAACTAAAATTGAATGGATCTATTCAATATTCAACCCTGCACTCAGTAAGATATTAACTTTTTTTTTGGATTATCTACAATGTGCTCCATGCTGGTATATCAAGATTAATAAAATATACTCATTTTCTTCAAGACACTTGTGACCTAGTCCATTCTAGGTAAATTTTTCAAAAAAGTACAGATTTACAAAAGTATGTACTTTTCTAACACAGAGATCTCATTTCTCCATTTTCTTCCAAAGGATGCAAGGGAAAACTCATTCGGATTCCTGACTAACATCTGAAAACTATATCTATACATTTCTTGAATACCATTTATCTAATTTATTGAAATATTGAGGCTAACTTAGAATATAGTATATGATGAATTTAGGCTAGCATTGTTCTAAATCTTAAATATTCTTGCAAATCAGCTATATGATAAGCCATTCTAGAATTTTGCCCAGTGCTGAAGGCATACTTATTGATTTACATTCCAGCCTCCAGCTTTGCCTCGATAAAAATGGGGACAGTAGGTGCCTGTCTCTTGTCTTCTTGCATTTTCTCTTTTTTTTTTTTTTTTTTTTTTTAGTTTCCCTGAATCTTTGGAGATCACAGAAAATTTCAAGTGCATATGCAAGTTCTTATAGTAGCTGAGCTCCAATTATTCTGAGTTGAAAGTGCTGCCAAACTGTCCCTTACAGTCTTTTCACTCAACTATGATTTTGCATCAAAGTTTATCCTAAACTTCCTCATCTAAAACCTATTCCCATTTTCATGAAAAAAATTGGACGTGGTTAAACACATCTACTTTCCTCACCTCTTTACATTACATCTATGGATTTACTGTACAGTCACACCTTAATCCTTATCATGCCTTGAACAAAAAAATAAAAACAAAAAAGTCTTTCTATTGTCTATACATTTTTCTCATTGCAGATTTCAGCATTCATTGTACATCATGTATCATTCTATTTCACTCTAATATACATCCTTAGGAAAGTATCATCCAGTCTATCTTTTCTACCAATTTTTTTTAAATCATTTTTTTATTAAATTGATCTCTATGCAGCCATATCTATCTCTATGTATTATCGTCCTCATTTTCTTTTTCATTTGAATCATTTGCAATTGTGGAGTCTGATATTCCTTTTTGGAGGCTCCTAGGTTTCTTAACTCATCCTCCCTTTTAGAGGGTCAAGCAATGGGATCAAATCTGTTATGGTGGAAGGTTGGAGATGATATGACTTAAGTCCAATCATCTTATACAAACCCAGCTGTCTGGAAATGTAAATAAAACAGTTTCCTGGAAGGAACTGTGGAGATAGGATGAGCTCTATAGAGTTCAATCTAGTTTCTAATCCTATTAGTCCCAGGAGATACACATAAAAAGGACCATTAAAGTGGTACAGATGTGTTCTACGATTGTGATTGCACCCCAGTCTCTGAAAATGCCTACCTCCTTATGGTCAACGAAGAAACAACTAGTGTCAGGGAGTTTCAGCAGTGGTAGCAAAGATGAAGGGAACAAAACTGCACTTTGTATATTTCTTAAATTGTAGCTGAGTGTTACAGAGTGTTATTGAAATAGGTTAGAGGGAACTGGAACAAACTTCTTCCACCTTGGAAGCTAAAAGGTAAGTCAGAGGTGCCAGAAGTAGTCATTTTAAAGATACTGCCAAAGAGCAATGGGATGATGATGATAATGATTATCTAGTACCAGGACCATTTACCCAGGCTTATGTTGTCTGGGAACTACTTCCCACCGAAGATTTTTAACTTGCCTTTTATAGTATTTTGGACACATGTCTCACTATGACGAGCATTTCCATTCACTAACAGTTGGAAACTTTAAGGTGACACAGCCCTTCCCACAAGGTCTCCATTATTCTCATATTAAAAAACAATTTTCTGGGACTTCCCTGGTGGCTCAGTGGTTAAGATTCCTCCTGCCAGTGCAGGGGACACTGGGTTCGAGTCTTAGTCAGGGAAGATCCCACATGCCGTGGAGCCCGTGTGCCACAACTACTGATCCTACGCTCTAGAGACTGCGAGCCACAACTACTGAGCCCACGTGCCACAACTACTGAAGCCCACGTGCCTAGAGCCTGTGCTCCACAACAAGAGAAGCCACCACAATGAGAAGCCTGCACACCACAACAAAGAGTAGCTCCCGCTCGACGCAACTAGAAAAAGCCCACGTGCAGCAACGAAAACCCAACACAGCCAAAAATAAATAAATAAATACATCAATTTATTTAAAAATATATTTTTTTCCTTTGTTTTAAAAGTTAGTTTGACAGTGGGTCCCATCATTCTACTTCTCCCTGTTTAAACATGAATAAGAATTTCAGCAGCTATCTGAAAAGTTGAAGTTTCAGGAAAAGAAGTAAACATTATTTGAGTATTTGCTATGGTCTAAGTACCTATGTTTTGTATTTGTAAATTTTGTAACTTTTACAAATACAAATTTACAAAAATTTGTAAATTTTACAAAGAGTACAAAAATTTCGTAAATTTTTGTACTATTAGACTAAATTATTAGTCTAAAATAACATATTTGTAAATATGTTAACATATTTAACCTTTCAGTACCTCAAATTTTACATTTTGAATATACTGATTCTCTTCCCTATGGGAAGTTTCTATACTTGCCTCCTTGACCAGGACTCAGTTCTTCTCCTCATTCACTACCATTCTAAAAAATCTCTAATAGATTCTTCTCAGGAATAGGTATTTTATTAAAGATTATTAAAGGTATTAGTCGAAGGGCTTTCCATAACTCAGGGCATAAACCTTTACTTCCAAGTTCCTGTTTTCAAGTTAGGTCCACAGCATCCAGTTCCTCTCTCTTTTAAAGTCTCTCCTTGATGCTTCTCTTGCCCCATCTCCCAACATGCTCCACTTCTACCTTGGCCCCTTTACATCTTTCTTTTTTTCAGATGTGGATTGATTTATCTCCTCCAATCTATCACTTCCCACAGTCATCATTCATACTGTCTTCAAGTCGACAAAAGGGCAGCAAATAAAAGATCCTCCAATTTATCTTGATCCATCCTCCTTACAAAGTGACTATAAAATTATTGCATCACATTTTTTCTATTACATATTTAACACTTTTCAAATGCCTTTTATGTGCAAGACTTCATGTGAAGCATTAGGAAGATAGAAAGAACTAACATACAGTCACTAAAAAGTTGCTTTCCACCTATAAATGCACTTACAGATAAATGTATAACCAGGTGAATAGGACGTAGAAGGACATATATTCAAGTGATACAAAGAGATAATTAAGATTTAAAAAATGAGAGATGAGGGTTCAAATAAGATGCCAGTCAGCTACAGAGTTCCAAACTGAAAGTTTGGTCAACGAAGTTGCCCCAATTCTGTGTAGGAATAATTTTTGATGTCTTAAGCTCAAAGAGCATGCCTAATGGAAGGAGACAATGCTGAGTCTTGCACCATCAAGCTCACCTGTAAGGTGTTCCTTGTGTTCCACCGTAGTGCCCAGCACAATCTCGCTTAGTCTCAAATCCTTGCTTTGCTTCCATACCGTGTCCAGTCTCACTATTCCAGGTCCCTTTTGTAACTATCTCATCCTCACTACTTCCTCCATTTTAATCCTCTTATCAGGTCATTCCCAATGTTTGCCATAAAAATATTTTACAGATTTCCCCCTTCCAGATTTTGAAGTTTCATTTTGAAAAGGTCTGGATAAATATCTCTTGATAAAAATGCAGTTCATCCTCAGGAAAAAAAAAAAAATCCCCTCTTGCAATATTTTAAGCCACGATCAAAAAGAGGCAAAATTTATACTTCAATAAAGTATATATAACCAGTCATATTTTCCCACATTCTCCCTTCTCTTCCAAAACCCCACGTTTAATGAGAAAGAATGGAGAAAAATGCCTCCCCAATTTCCAATTCCTTCCCTTATTTCCTGAAGTAACAGATATAACATAGACTTTAGTATCTCCTGATCCGTTACTCACCTTACACTTTTATATGTCATTGTATTCATTCAACAAGTATTTAAACAAGTCTTTGATAGTCCAGTATTCTGGAAATACTGAAAATAAAAGATAATCTCAATGAACCTGAGTCAAGTGGGAAAGGCCATGAAGTATGATGACTAGTGTGGACAATGTTGTCCTTGGGTTGCTATAAGTAGATGCCTAGAGAACAGGCATCTACTTCTCAATTCTGTAGTGGAAGACGTGTGTGGAGGAAGCAGATAGAGAAAAGGCCTCCAAGAGTACTTAAGACTTGAGCTACCACTATTGCAATCGGTAGTGCTATCACCTATCAAAATGTTTAAACTGGAAGCCAAGATCTCAGCCGCTCCAACTTATTCCTCAACATTTCCCTCAACGAGTTCTCTTGACACTGCCTCTTGCCTCCTTAATATCATTCAAAATTTTCCAATTTTCTCCCTATCTTAGTTATACTCCTATCTTTCTCTAGAATCTTAAAATAGCATCCTGATTGCAGAATCATTTCCCTCCAACCTTGTACTCACTCTTTATTATTGGTTTTACTTTGCTAAAATTCAAGACCTAAAACTCCTCAGTGGTTACCAAACGCCCTGTAAAGTGCAAACCTCTCAACGTGTCTCAACCTATTCCTTTGAAGCCACAAAGTATAGTGATGAAGAACATGGAGCCTAGAGCTTCAGTTTGAATTCTGTCATCTAATAGATGGGGGTCTTGGGCAGATACATAATTTCTCTAAGTCTCCAAATTCTCACTTTTGAAATGGGGATACCTCTTCATATGATTATGGTGAAGACTAAATAAGGTAAATCCTCTAATGTTCTTAGGATACCGCCTGGCACATAGTAATAGAAAAAAATACTAGCTGTAATTATTGTCCGTCCAATTTCATCTTCCCTACTAATTCCCTTTCTATGCTTGTATATGACAAATCTCCTTCCTGTTCCTCTGAGTCACCGTATTTTCTCATCTATGTGTCTTTCATATGCTTCTTTCTCTACCTAGATCTCCTTTCCAAGCCTCCTCCAAACTGTCTAATACCAACTCATCTTTCAGGTCTCATTGTTGATGTTATTTTCTGTCTCCAATTCCCCAGTGCTGAGTTAAGTGCTTTTCCTGTTGGTTTCCACCACTCCCTCGCATACTTTATCCTAGTACTAATCACTCTGTTCTCCTTCATTGTCTTATAAATTCCTCAAGGGCTTATTCCCCTAATATCTAACACTTCCCGTGGCTTATATAGGTATAGCAGTTTTGGGGAGCAATCCATCTAATTTTCAATTGCATATGCAAATTGATCTGATCAGGAACTACATCATTATTATAATTTCCAGAATAGTCAAGCTTTATAAACTGTGCTTTCTATAATACATTTTTCTTTATGTCAGGGTCTGTGCCTCATTCATTTTTACTTCCATTCCTCATTGCTAGCAACTAGAGGAGTGTCTTCTATAGAATAAATATTCAGGTGTGTTAATTAAGTGTAAAGGCAGCAAAATAACTTTAAATTACACAACTTAATGAAGCATGGAAAAATAAGTTTGGGACCCAATATACTTTTCTACAAATGAATGCCACTGGGTCTTATGTCTTTAATCTTGGTGGTTTATATTATTTTAAAGTGAACATTAAAACAACAAAAACAGAAAAACCTAATGGATACAGCATTATTCAAAGAGAAATTTTGAAAGGAAGAAAATCTGAGGATTAATATCCTTAATATTCATTTCTGACAGCCTACGTTCAAGTTTAGGTTGTCGGGTCAACATTTAGGTCTGGCTTGTAGTTTCCAAATCATGGTGTGTCCTGTTCTAAGTCAATTCCCTAGAAGAGATTTAGGGATAACTTTCCCACAGGTTTTCTCAATTAAAGATGCATCTAGCTCTTTGCCCACATCACCCACATCTGCTCATAAAAAATGAATAATGGAACACACATGTGCCAACTTGTGATCCATTTCAGCCTTTTGCAGGTGCAAATGCAAGTTTTAAGGTGCAAAGTGGAGCCACAAATGTTGTGGGCTTGTCCAGCTGAAATTCTAGGCTTAATCACATCTAAATACCTCCTCAGGTGATGCAATCACAGGATTTTGCTCACAAAAAGGGTGTAATAAATATTGTAGATTGAACTGGTATATATTAACAGATGAGGCTGCATTATTTAGAGAAAATGAAATCCAGCTAATTTTCACCAATCTGGTATTTGCTAAAGCATTCTTTTCCTGTATTAACCCCAAATTCACCTTGAGTATGTTTCAAAGCAACTTCGACCAAATATAATAGGAAATAAAATACTTTTATTTGTATACATAACTGATTCAGGGATTTACATTGACAGATAACTCCAATCTACTATAACTACTACATATCCTTGCAGCTGGAGTAGTTCTAGCAGACAAACCAAGTCGACATTCTGTTACAAACAGTAATAGAGGAGCTCACTGGTGCAGATAAACCTAAACAGCAGAAAATCCCCAAATCATTTATTTTCAGCTTGGATATGCATTTAAGAATCTTTTTTCAGCAGACATCTACTCTTAATTTCATTTTCCTTAGGTTAAGGTTCTGTGAATTATACACCTTACTAATGATTAAATTGTCACATACCTTTCATTAGTCAATATATACAAGAGTGTGTCCCTTGCCAGTGAAGATGATATAGGTAACAGAGCTGTTTGAAGATGGAGAATAAGAGTATTGTTCTCCGAGGAGAGAAATATCTCCGTAGCCACTCTCTTGTGGCCAGATTTCCATGAAGTTTATTTTATTTTATTTTTTTAACATCTTTATGGGAGTATAATTGCTTTACCATGGTGTGTTAGTTTCTGCTTTATAACAAAATGAGTCAGCTATACATATACATATATCTCCACATCTCCTCCCTCTTGCGTCCCCCTCCCACCCCTCTATTTACAATAGCCAGGACATGGAAGCAACCTAAGTGTCCATCGACAGATGAATGGATAAAAGAAGATGTGGCACATATAGACAACAGAATATTACTCATCCATGAAGTTTATGAAACACGGTATGCTCTGCAGCTTCTGATGCCCAGCTATACTTTGCTATTTTGCTTGAGTAAGGAGGATACCTTTCACTCTACTCTGACAGAAAAAAGAAGTAGAGCTTCCTTGTTTCTTTATGCACTAGAGAAACCCAGGTTATAAAGAACACACACACACACACACACACACACACTTGCTTTCATTTCAACATGTAAATATAAAATTGTATCATAACAATGGGAATGTTATTTTAAAAGCAACAGATATGAACATATCATTGTCCCAGGGAGTATAATAGAAAGGAGAATTTTCCAGGGATCTTTGTTTTGAAAAATATAGTGATACTGGGAGAGAGTTCAAAAGTCAGGGAAAGAGAGAAAGGAGATTTCTCCATTGGCTTCATGCTTAAATATATTTATCTCCTCTCATAAACCCTGAGGCAGAGAAGAATGAAAATTAAGCTCTGTCTTTACACTTTACTTCTGTTACAACACTTCTCAACCCAACCCTTCTTGCTCTGTTTATCCAAATCCTGCCCATTTTTCAAAGTGCAGCTCAAATCCTGCTTCTCTTGTAAAGTATTCCCTGACAATTTCATCTGGAAGCAATTTTTCCTTCTTCTAAACTTCCACAAGACTTATTTTCCATACCACTCATTCAGTACTTACTATTTACTGACTGGTAGAGATGTAATATTTTCTGAATTGTTGCAGCTATTGTAGAGACTTTTTTTATCCTTTTGTATAGACTACATCAACATAACTAAAAGGAAGCACATCTGTAATGCTTACAGTATGCCAGAAACTGTTTTGAGAGCCTTAGAGATATTAAAAGCTCTAACTACTTTATGAATATTAGGTAGCTAATAATAGATATTTTATGTGCATATATGTATTTTTGTGTGTACCCAAGTACAATATATGTATGTATATGTGTGAGGTATATGTATATATGTATGTGCATATATGCATGTACTATATATGTATAGTGTGTGATTATATATGTATATATGTATGTGTGTATACTTATACATATGCATATTAAATCTTGTTTTTCTCATGTGAATATCATATTGTAAAATTGAAATAAAACAATATTTATTCAGGAGTTTATTAAAAGACATAAATAAATTGTTAATAATTACAAATTTATTATTGAATTTATGTTATTTTTCTCACTTCTATAATAGATAAAGGTACAGACTGATAAATAACAAGAAACACAGTATATCTTAGTATTTTCCATCTTTGATGAAAATTTTAGAAGGGGAAAAAACCCATATATTATATTTAGAGTAATACAAAATTAGATTTTGTTTCTGAAATGAGGACCCTCTTCTTTTTATTCAGCAGACAAAACATGTTGGTTTTACTTTTCTGAAGGAAAAAAATGTGCACACAAACAAAAAATACTTGACAATTACCTAACAGTCCTCCTAGATTCTAGTCCAGCATCACCATCAACTAGCTCTAAGTATTAACCTTTCTGTTCCTTGGTTTCTTCATCTGGAGATGAGGGGCACCAGTTCAATTAACAGTATTATCTCCATTTCAAATTTCAAAATCCATGTATGATTTTGTCCATATACAAGACAGTCTATTCAAAAGGATTTTATACCATATCTATCATTAGTTTCTACAGTTATACAACTTAATGTAATCCAGGCAAAAATTTCCATTTCCAGAAGCTGATAAAGATGAAGTGATTAAAATTATAGGAATCTATCTATACCTACATTACTCTTTTGTAGGTATAAATACTTCCTGAATTGATATCATGCTGAAGATAATGGAAATTATTTAAAGCAGACAAGCAGGAAAATGTCTTTTAAAGTGCTTGCCTCTGTGCTAGGTATATCCTTGGAAAAATCCCACATTTATTCTGGACTAATGGATACTCTACCTTTTTTAGGTGCCTTTTCAACATCCAACAGTGAACGTATTGCTTTCTGTGCAGTTCAGTCAAATACAATTATACTTACACCACTATTATTCCATGCTTCTGGATTATGTGGCTTTGAATTTGAAAGATATTTGTTTAAAACATGTTATGAAACAAATAGATGGCAAGAACAAATCTCCATGCCTATATCAAAAGTCAGCCCACAGCAAAGAAGTCTTCAAACTCATTTTTCTTTTTTACGTTTTTTGTTAAAATAACAGTGACTTATGAAAAAGGAACTAATTTTTTTAATTAGTAATGATCTGTGTTGTGTTACTAACTAATCATCTGGAACTATAGATTATTTCCAATGAAACAGAAAATCCAGAGTGAGGGTCTAAGCTAGATGAACACTCTAAGAATATATATATATAATGAATACATAAATACATACATATGTATGCACATACCTATATATTCTTAGCGTAATATATATAGGAGGATATATTATATTTCATTATATATTATATTCTTAGAATTTTGAACGTATATATATATTTATATATATACACAGACACCCCCAGACTTAACAATGATTCAACTTAAAATTTTTTGACTACTATGGTACAAAAGCAATACACATTCATTAGAAACCATAATTCAAATTTTGAATTTTGATCTTCTCTCAGCTACCATGCAATATGATATTCTTCTTCTAATGCTGGGCTGCCACAGGGAACCACAGCTGTCAGTCAGCAAGGCGATCACAAGGGTAAACAACCAATACACTTAAAAACATTCTGTACCCATACAACCATTCTATTTTTCACTTTCAGTACACTAGTCAATAAATTACATGAGATACTTAACAATTTATTATAAAATAGGCTTTGTGTTAGATGATTTTGCCCAAGCGTAGGCTAATGTTAAGTGTTCTGAGCACCTTAAAGGTAGGCCAGGCTAAGCTTTGATGGTCAGTAAGTTAGGTGTATTAAATGTATTTTCACCTTACAATATTTTCAACTTAACAATGGGTTTATCAGGATGTAACCCCAATCTAAGTCGAGGAAGATCTGTGTGTGTGTGTGAGTGTGTGTGTGTGTGTGTGTGTGTGTGTGTGTGTAGACAGAGTTCAAACAACCAGATATATGGGTATATATATACACACACATACATACACTTGAGCAAGCTGATCCTACTAAAGATTAATTTTAAAGAGAATTTCAATAAGCCCCATCTATATGGTGATTTACAGGCTAAGAGCTAACCCACACAACCTCCCAAAATGAAGGTATTCAGGCTGTTGAGGGACAAAGCTCCTCTCTTAGCTACCCAGTCACTACAGTGAATAGAGAAGGAACTTTACTTAAAAGGAAAACCTAGTTACGGGATAGCCTTCATCCAGAACAGTGACCCAAGGTAATGCTTCTCCGATTATCCTCTAACCCAAACTCAAGGATCTCAGGAATTTTAGGAAGTGAGAGAATATGTAAATTTACAAATGCAAGATTTGATAAGAAGCCAGGAGCAAAGAACTATTGTTTTTCACAAATTTCAGTAATGAATGTTCTATTTACTGTAGGGACTATAGGAGTGAAAAAAGGAAGAACAATACTCCTTACATAAAAGCAGAGGGAATTGTCTGAGCAAGCAGACCCAGAGGTCTTTGGGGAAGCATGGAAGCACCTCATTTTACTAAGTTTGGCTGTGGGCAGAAGACAGAGATGCTATAGATGGAAGGTAAAAAAAACACTGCAAGAGGGTCCCAAATCCCACAGGAACTAGAAAGAAAAGATTGGGTTCTGTGTTATAATCTATTTTTGTGATGCTTTGCACTAACCCAAAAGATTATGAAAACTGAGGAAATAGAGTTAACATGTAAAAATCTTTATATTCCATAGATTGAAAGAGTCAATTGCAGGTTATAAATGTTGTGTAACAAAACATAATTTGCTCATCTTAAAACGTGTTTTTGTTTTACATTTAGTAAGAAGAATTCCTTATATAACACTTCAAGTTTTTGCTTAACCAAAAGTCATTTTGTACTATTTTTATTTCCTAATATTCAAGACCTTCAAGTTGTTACCTACTGTTAACATTAGTTATTTTTAGATATACTGATATCTTCACTTGAGCTGGGTTACGAGTTTCTTTGAAAGGAAAAGAAACATATCTTACATTTATTTTATCCCCTCTCAGTGTGTAACAGAACCTAGAGTACAGGTTTGATCTATGGAGGTGCACACATAGCAGGGCATTCATTTGAATGCACACATTAACTATGTCTCATCCACCAATGAGAAATGTAAGACAACAGCTGAGACTGCTGCCATTAATCTTAAGTAAGATTTATTATGGTGTCAAATTAGATTCTAAATTTTGATTATCTAAGAAATTGGAAAATGAGTGAGATATCATTTTTTCCCTAAAAAATGAGTGAGATATACTTTTTTCCCTATTTTATGATGTATATTTCCTTTACAGTAGTCTTCTTATTGGCCATTTGCGAATCATGTATCTTTCAAAGTTATTCAGACACAAGTCTATTGTTATGATAAGATCTAGCAAATTTTTGTCATCAGCACCTTTTCCTGGCTGCAACTGAGGATATGAATTGGAAGAAGGGATAACGGGAAGGGGACAAACTAATTTGAGAAAAACGAGAGAAAATATCTTGCGTAGAGAAAAGTAGGAGAGTAACTGTATACAAGTATACCAAAGCGGGCATACCCAAAACTGAGACCAGCTCCCCCAACCTTCCTTATATGCAAGGTTTAGCAAACTCTCCTGTCGTTTGCTAATTTTATTCATTTTTTATTGCAATTCAGTAAGTAAATGGGAATTCAGAAAGTAATTTCCTACCCTTTGGTGCCATCATGAGGCCAAAACGACAAAGTACTGAGAAAAGTAGATCTGCAGGGTAACCCAAGGTTTTGATATTTTCTTTTCATTCAAAATGTAATTACCCAGAGAATGAAAATTTATTTCAGAAAGAAATATAATTACCTTTACTATAATTGAAACCTTCCAACCAACAAATCATAGCTCATATGTCTACACAGGTAGTTCATTGAGTGGAATAAAAATGTACCTTAAATTTTTAAGCAACTGTGAAATTACAACTGTGAATTTAGAATTAATAAAATATTCATGTTTTGAAGTTACACAGCTATGACCCAAAGCTTTCAGAGTGTTTTAAACCAATCATAGCAATATCTTAGCTTTATGTATTTATTTTTTTTACTCTATGGTGTTATAGGGTAGCATATAGGGTAGTATGATAAAGTACCTCAGAAGTCTACAACACAATATTATGATACTACAAGAAGAGAATATGCAATTTTAGGAATTGGACAAATGAAAGAATATGGCAAAGCAATGCTTTAGAAAGAATAGCTAATGAATATCTAAGAACTTCTTACCCAGATGAATCAAAGTACAAATCACTCTCAGGTGATTCAGTATTTGAAATCATCACCACAAAGTACACCTAAAATATTACAAAAAGATGTTTTATTAAAAGTCTCAACCAAATATATCTTGTTTTACTATTTGTGTTATATCTGTGTTATTAACCCTGGTTCATATTATGTCCATTCTCAGCCTAATTTTACAAGTACATCAATAGAGGTACAAAATATTCATTAATCATCTACTTTCTCAGTACATATAATTTTTTTGTGTGTGAATTGTTAAAGTTTTCTCATATGATGAAAACATCATCCCTCAATGATACCTGATGATGCCGAAATCTGATTTCTTCCCATTGGTCCTCAAAATTCCATCCACTTCGCTCTCATTTTGCCCTTCATGGCGTTTAGAAACTGAAAAGTCCCACAAATTTCAAGCGTAAGGTGTGGATTCTCTGTCTGAGAGATGGAAAGTTTCACTATGCATATGTCTTGCTTAGCTCAGCTTTTCTTATTTACAAAAAAGCCACAGACAGACAAAAAATAAAACTGCCGAACTGGCTTTTACCTGCTGTTGTTCTTAGAGCGTCCTCTTCCCATCTTGTTCATACTTAACACTTTAACGCAGTATTTCCATATTTTCAGAATTACCGTCATATTTTCAGAAACACTGTCATCAACTTCAGTTATAATAAAGGCAGCCTGAATTGCTTTCTTTTCTTTGTCTTGTTTCAGAGACAGATCTTATATGTGGAAATGTAATAATTTGCTCTCATTTAAAGTCAGTGGTGATCTCCTTTTGTGACCCAGCCTCCAGCATTCTTTCAGTAAAATCACAGTGCTAATCCCAGCTTGGCTTTGGGCATATGTTGCCCTCATTTGGCCCCTGTAACATTGCTCAGGATGGATCATTATCTTTAACATTATCCCAGGGATGAAGACAAGTTAAATCTTCCTCCACCGTAATAGCATCAAAGGCCCCTTTCACTGGCAAGAGTTACCAAAAAAGACATGGTTTCTGCCCTGATAAAATTCTGAAAGGCCCCTAGTCTGAGGGAGGAAGCTTGGGAGCCACCGGCATTCTATATGAAAAGGAGTACTCTGATCACCTATAACCTCCTTGGTGCAGGACGAGACTATTCCTAGGTCAAACGTTATACAATGCTCAAATATTTAAATGCCATCTCATCATAATTCTATTCATCTCACATGCTGAGATGCTATCTTTCCATTCCAATGACATCATCTCTTGCTTTTACTTCATTATGTACTTTGGGGGAAGGGAAAGAAATTTAGGAGAGAACTGAATATCTGATTCAGTTGGGATCTAAGAAAAGAGTCTAATTATAACAGAAAGTATTTAATGCATAAAATTAGTTACACAGGTTATTGAGGGAACAGTAAAGAAACTCAGCGATTGTCAACAGCAGGGAGCCACTATTAATCCCTAAATAGAAGAGACAAATGAGTGAGACGTGTGGGAGAAGCCCAGGGATAGTGTCACCTGGCAGAAGTTGGAACTATATCACTCCTTTCCATAAGGAGTTGGAGCCATTTATGCTCCAGACATATATGTACACCTGAGGCTTTTCCTCCTTTTCTTCTCCTTCCTGCTGCCTTCCAATTTCTGGCCAATGTGCAAACTGACCATAAACCCTTCAACAAGGGAGCCTGAGGTACAC
The DNA here is from genome assembly GCF_003676395.1 of Aethalodelphis obliquidens. Taxonomy (NCBI): domain Eukaryota; kingdom Metazoa; phylum Chordata; class Mammalia; order Artiodactyla; family Delphinidae; genus Aethalodelphis; species Aethalodelphis obliquidens. The sequence continues at coordinate 18,318 of NW_020837977.1, read as the reverse complement.
AGCCTACATGATTCAGCCTGCCTGACACAGGGAGCAGAACAGAGGAACCGGGAAGAATGGGTCTGGGTCAAACTAACTCAGGACTGGCACAGAACCCTGGGTAAGGAGGAAAAAAAACATGTCGTTGGGTATTTGTTAGAAAAAGAGAAAAACCTGAGAGTCTATAAATACCTAGCACATACCTCCCCTAGTTCACATATTCCCTTTTGTGTTAGCCATTATCGTTTTAAAATAATCCATGGTTGGTTTTTCCAATCAAAATACTTTCTGTTATTACAAAAAATGACACATAAATATTTTTTATTTCTTTGACATGTTGCAATTAAGAATAATATATAATTTATTAATATTATTTTCTCTTTTTAAAAGATAAACTATTCTTTCACTGGGCTTAAAATGGAGTCAGTGTAAAAATACTTTTCAACTAAATTAGCTTTCCATTTTATTCCCTGCTGCTAGTAATGAAAGCACATCTTCCAGCAGTGATGAAAGCACAATTTCTAATTGTTCACAACAAAGAGAGTTTGATTTTTTGATAAATTGGGAGCAGTCAAATGCAAAATCATAACTCTGAGGCTATTTTATTTCAATTGAATAATCTTTAAATGACACTATTCAAGAATTTTTGTCCCACTAATAATCATACTTGATTTTTAAAATTTTAATTAATAAATTTAGTAAATGTTTAGCCTAAGAAAACAGACCCATATTTCTAGCTCACTATTTCTATAACCTATTAACTAACTGTATAAAATATTCTGTTTTATTTCTACCATCAAAATAATCACTGATTTTGACTATTATCTTTTGATGGATTGATACTTCACATAATGCAATGTAAAACACATATCTAGCCTTACAAACATACATTCTAAATAGAGCCAATTCCAATTTCCTATTACAATTTTTTCAGTTTTTTTCATAATTCCTATGAAGTTTAAACTTAATATAAAGATTCAATTATTTTGGTAGTAATCTCTCTAATTTTCCCTCTAGACTATAAATTCATTAAATAGGAACCATAACAAAATTGTTTGCTTCCCTTTTCACAGCATGAATGAAATATCTCTTTCCTTTTAGCATGAAAAATCTGTAATATGGGCTCTCTGTAACATTCATTCTCCAATATATTCCTCTGTATGGCATACTTCCCTATTCTATACTTAAATTGTTTTTAACCCAACCTGAGGATAGTTAAGGAAGTGGGTTATGCTCTATTCTGACATTATCCATGGTAGTTAACATTTTAAGTTATAATAGGTAAATTATATTCTCTGACCTCAATACACAGCAGTTTGGGATCTGTCTTCCTCCCTTTTTTAAGTCACCATCCTTTTCTTATTCTCAATAGTACCTGTGTTTTTTTCACAGAGCTTCTTCATTGTTACCTAACTACCTAAGCTCCTTGTTTTTGATTGTTAACAACCTTGATAGTAACATAAACATCAGTAATCCTTTGGTTCCCCATAGACTTAAAAAACAAAATTTAATCTTGTTAAAATAGCATAAAAGCTCTTCATGATCTGGCTCCTATCTGCCTCATCTCTACTGTTCCCCTTTCACATTTTTACTTAAACATTATCAAATTGCATACTGCCCTCAAAATATGTCATAATAATTATATTGACCATGATGTTCCTTTTACCTGAATGACTGTATCTCTACTAATTCTTGTGGATAACTTCTCATTCTTCAACACATGTAAGTTATCATTTCCTCTGGGAAGTCTTCTCTGGACCATTAACTCATCCCTCCTTAGACTACCAGACAGTATGATGATTACTCATTCAGATGTAAAGTTTTCCAGTGAGCAGCATAAAGGCACAGACAATGTGCTTATCATTGTTCCTATGCTGCATAGGTGCTCAACAAACCTTCTCATGAATTAACTATGAAATTTGTTTTGTAAGCTCCTAAAACATAGTGCATTTTAATTTAAAAAGATTTAACACATATTAAATGCATTTTATAATGGCTTTTGATAGGTCTGATCCTGAAAGTTTACTAAATAAGAAATTACTGTATCAGTAGTCTAGAAAAAAATGGAATTACAAAGTTTCAGCAATTTAGCAATAATGCCTAAGCCAAACATAAACTGCCACCTTTGACGCTATGGATTTTTATGCTCTTTTCCTAGTTGAAATGTGAATATGAGCCATTTTAAAAAGACCAGTACATAAGCAAGGAAACCCTAACCAACTTGCATCTGACATACTGGAATTATTGAGCTGATAAGAATCTGAGAGACACATGATTCTCTCCAAATCAAGGAATCTTCATTACTATGATAGATCTTCATCACCCCTCACTGAATATTTCCTATAGCAGCCAGCTCACTCCTTTGTCAGTTCCAATTGTTAAAGATATTTCTTCCTTATACATAACTTAATTCTACCCCGTATGAAGTCCCACATCTGTTTGCCCCTCAGTAACTACCAAGAGGTCAATAATTTTCATCTGATTTTTCACATCTTTGAAGTTAGCCTCATGCATTCTTGTTTCCAGAAGAGGATTCTTCTAGAATTAGGGGGCACACCAATTGGTTTCCAGGATCTTTTGGGGATCATCTGTGCCTTTCCTAGACAGATGTAGTTTACAAATTATCACTGTTTTTTGTAAATAATTAGATCATAACTTTTGAGCATTTAATAATCTGAGCCCAGGCATAACTCTCCCCACACCCCAAATCCCACTGAAATAAGCCACAGAGTATATAGCGAGCAAATTATCATCATCAAAAATTACATGATGATAGAGTACCATTAACATGCTAGAAAATTGGAGGAAATTCTAGATAAAATGTCCAAGAGACAAAAAATGAACATCGGTTCTTAATTCATTTTGCTTTGTAGATTTTGCGGAATTGCAACACACATCCGCCATCTCGACTTCATGTAAATCTCATAAGGTTGTCACCCACAGGATCTTACTCTCCAGTGAGAGAGCTATACACATGGCCTAATGTCAGTGAGACCAACTTTCCCAAGAATATGAACTGTAAGTAACTATGAGGTTTTAGATGGAGGTGACTGATGCTGTTTTCTAGTGGCAGCACTTTAAGAAGAAAACCATGGTAACAACCTAAATACCTCTCAAGTGATGAATGAATAAATAGAATGTGGTATATCTATAAAATAAAATATTATTCAGCCATATAAAGGAATGAAACTGTGAAACATGCTCAAGCACGGATGAATCTTGAACACATTATGCTAAGTGAAAGAAGCAAAACACAAAAGATTATGCATATTGTATGATTCCATTTATATGATGTAAACAGAATATGCCAAGCCATAAAGTAGAAAGCAGATTAGTGGTTGGCAAGAGCTGGTGGGGAGAGGAAGTAAGAGGGGTAACTGCTGAATGGATAGGGGCTTCCTCTGGGATGATGTTCTGAAACTAGGTAGCAGTGATGGTTGCAAAACACGGTGAATGCCACTGGCTTGTATGCTTTAAAACAGTGAAGTTTATATATATATATATATATGTGTGTGTGTGTGTGTGTGTATTATATATTTACACATACATAATTATATATATATATAATTACCATAATAAAAGAATTATCAAGAAAAGAACACAACCATTAATTCCTTGTTCTGAAATCCCAAACCCTGGTCTCTGTTTTTCCTAAGATTTGGTTATGGTTATTTGGCTTTTCCTTCTGTTTCATGAGTTAGTAATTTTCTAACAAGTTTCTTTCTACCTCTGTTTTCTATAATTAATTTTTGTTACTTTCAAACAAAAAGCAAACTAATCCTCGCATCTGTTATTAAGAGTGTGAAGTAGCACAACTTTTGGAGATCAGTTTGGCAATATTGTGAAATACATAGTATCCAGTATAGCTGTACCTAAATATCTATCGGTGGAGTAGGAACAAATAAACTGTGATATAGTTACATGAAAGGATATTGTACTGAAGTTAAAATAAATGAATTAGAGCTACATATGTCAATCTGTATCAGTCATAAAAACAACATTGTGGGAAAGAAACACCACAAATAATTTACATATATATATACATTATATGGCATTCACATAAAGTTGTAAAACACACAAAAGAGTATTATAGTTTCATTTCTTCATTCATATACAGAAAAAAATTTAAAACACATGGAAATATTAAATATCAAATTCAAAGTAGTGATACTGTGGAAGATTGTATATTCCAGTAATGACCACAATAATACCCCCTGCCCACGTGTTCTCCTCACATGTGACCTTGTCATTTTACTCATTCAGTGTTGGGTCTGTGGCCCCTTACCATGATTACAGGTGGACCTGTGTGACTATCTTAACCAAGAGAGTACAGTGGAAGTGACTCTCTATGACTTGTGAGGTTAGATGATAAAAGCGTCACACATTTCTGCCTTGTGCTTTAAGTATACTTGCTCTTGCAGCCCAGTCAACAGCTTGTAAAGAAGCCCATACAATTTCTTGGAGGGACCTCCGGTAACACAGAGCCCCAGCTTAGGTCTCAGCTGACCGTCAGCATCATGCACCAGACATATGAGTGAAGAAGCCTTCAAATGATTTCAGCCATTCATAGTCACCCTCAGACTTCGAGTCTTCCCAGCCGAGCTCCAGACATGATGCAACAGAGACAAGGCATTCCCACGGAGCCCTTTCCCAATTTCTGATACACAGAATCCATTAACAATACAAAATAGTTGTGGATCCTACCACTAAATTTAGGCTGGTTTGTTACTCAACAAGAGTAGCTGGAATAGGTTCACCAGTGGAGAAGAAAATGAGGAATGAGATCTGGAGGAGTCCTACTACATGAAGAGTTGACAAAAGTAAGTAATAGACACTCGGATATTCTTTGTACTGTTCTTTACAGTTTACTTTCTGGTCTTTAAACATTTCATTAAAAATATAGAAAAAAGTATAGGTATCTTAGAAACTGTTGTTAATATATACAAATATTTAAATCACGGTAAAGGAGGTACCATGAATTCATGGGTAATAAAATAATTATAGACAAAATGTTCAGAGAAAGAGAAGTTTATTTACAAGGGGAAAATCATGTAATCCTCTTTATTCCATCTTCTAAAACAAATGAGTTAAATATAAAATTCTAATGAATGTTTTTATAATTAATGGGAAAGTAGATAAAAAATACCTCTCAGGATAGAAGACTTTCTAATAATAAAATTCAAAAAATCACATAGGAATACATCAATAATTATTTTTTATTCAAAGTCAAAAATGTTAAAAAAATTAAGAAATGAACAATAGTTATATTTTTGCTTCAGGTTTTACTGAGAAAAGTAAGACTATGAAGTGTGATCAACTTAAATATTCCTTTCCACCTTCTGTATGTCCCCTTCCACATATCTATATTCATCCCACATTTTTACATACTGTGGAAGAATTGAGACCTCAGGTTATACATATCAACAGCGTGGGCAATATGAATATGCCTAAGGCAAAAAAACCAAAACAAAACAAACAAGGCAAAACATGCACAGTAAAAGTCAGGACCATGTCCAGGTTTGAGCCAAAATTCAGCTTTAACAGGAGGGCCACATTTATTGTATTAATGTTATATGAAATCCATCACACTAGTGTCATTAATTTGAAGTGCCCATAAAATTTTTATTTGTGTTATTAATTTGTATTAGTTATATAATTTTACAGGAATATATAAATATACTAGCTTATGTTTAATCATATTTAGGAAATGTGATAATAAAAATAGTTTGTCAACACCAAAGAAATCATAGGAATTTTTTTTTGCTCCTTTTAAGAATTTCATAAATCACCTAATGTTAGAAACATTGAACTAAATATTCCCAAAGATTCTTTTCTGCTGTAAATAACTGGCATTCTCCTCTTTCTCTGTGCACATATACCATATATAACCACTAGAGGACAGTAAGACACTTGGACTAAATGTGTTTTTTCTTTATCTTCCCTGTTCTTGAAATGTTAGGTTTGAAAGAAGCCTATGTCTTTTTTTCTTTTTTTTCATATTAAGTCTTTAAAATCTAGTGTGTATTTTACACTGACTTTTCAAAGGTTTCTTAGCTCTTACACAACAAATGCATTCCAATACTCCCACCTTCTCTGCACTTTCTGTCCACGTCTACAATAACTTTCCAAGAAAGTTCTAACATCTCTATTAATATAGGCCATTAATCCCTATATTCAAGGAGTCATCTCAGGAAACAATTAAAAACAACTCCAGATATTCTTACCGATACATTTAATCTTGAATTAATGATGAGTACCCCCATATCAATGAATTCTCCCTATCCAGTCTTATGTTGCACATTCCCATCAGTATCTTAAGACTCTCAATATCCATTCTTCTGTGTATTCTCCTGCTCTCTGCGCACAGGTCTTCCAATTTCATTTACTTTTCCTTATTTGTTAATGTTGACCCCATGGTCCATTACCTCTCCTGCACATCAGATCCCTTCATGTGACTACTGGGTAAAACAGATCCCAAGCCCTACACAGTGGTATTTCATCAGAGTGAGGAAGTGGTAGGAGGGGCAAAATGTATGTTCTGGAATTTTTCAGACTATATCCAAATGTATTTACTCATTTGTGTATTTTGTTTTATTTTATTTTATTATTTTATTTTAGGAGGATTTGAAAATTTTATAAAATGAAATAGGAAGACATTATTGGGTAAATCATGAATTTGAATCTCTCCTTGCTTGAAAGAGAGAATTCTAGCTCTCTGCTCCCACTGAATATTTTTATTTGGAGTTGGAAAGAAAATGTGTCTTAAGTTTCAACTTTCACTGTTAAAAGTGTTCTACACTTCCTTCAAAATGCCTGCAGGAACTTGTGGAAAAGGGGGTCCAAGTTTTGGGTATTTTTGCTGGGGGTGTGAGAAGCTGAGGAGCCAAGATGGCAGCACAGCCCCCTCATCACCTATATCATATCTGTCACTAATTTTTCTTCCAAAGGAGCTCTTATTCACCCCTTCCTTTGCTTTGCCACAGTCAACTGCCAATCAGAAATCCTGATCACCCCCCATCTCTCCACACCTACTTCCTGCTCTTCTCTCCCACTTTCCTGTTGAAAATAATTTTTGAAGAATTGCTATTTCCTACATTAAAAAAAAATGTAGATTCTTTAGCTTAGTTTCAAAAACTTGCCATTAGCTTTCTTCATCTTACTTCCTACCATCCATTTTATAAATCCTCCACTCTAGTCAATAAGCCAGTTGACTCTTCACTCTGTTCTCTAAAAGACAGGTTATTAATACAGTCTTAGCATGGACTTGCTGTAGTATTCTAGAGGTAAGAGTAAAAGGTAAAATCTAAAGAAGAGACACGACTGAGAGAACAAATCAGTGCATAAATAGCTGGAGTAGAGTCATCAGTTAACTATGAGTCCTGTTGGAACAATCTATGCAGGCACTAACATTCAATAATTGTAAACCTAGGGGAGAACAGTCATCATCTTGAATCTGTTCATTCCTGGTGGGAAAAAAAAAAAGTGTTTTTTCCTTTGAAAGTGACAAATAAAATACCAACTTGGGCCATCTGGTATCTGGACAGAATCAATTTCAAATACTAATCAAGCTCAATTCAGCATGGACCATTAATACAGATGGGCTTATTGCCCAAGAGTTATAGTTTCAGGAATCAAAAGAAAATGGACTCTTCCAATATTACAAGTGGACCAAGTTTTGAAAATATGCTACTAAGAGTTATTCAAATAAAAGGCTTTAATAGTAAGCGTATGGTTTTATTTACTATGACTCTTTCATCCCTAAATAATTATATTCAATATTCATTTTGAAATTGGTATGAAGCCATGACAAAGAGACCTAAGTATTTGGCAGCACAAAGCTGAACAATTTATCAATATTTGGTAAAGCAGAAACAGAATTTATAAAGACCAGATGGACTTTGCTTATGAAAGTTTAAGTAATGGATATCATTTACACATGAACTATAGGGTAAAAAGTAGGGGTATAAAGGATTCTTTATGAATATAGCAGGAGAGTGCTTTTCTATTCACTCCTCTGTTCCTTATTTACTAGGTCATAAATAACCTTCCGTTGCCTTTATGTAAGACTCAAACAAGACTATATCATGAAAATTACTACAGAAGTATAGGTGACAAAACTGCAATGGATATTAGAGATTATCTGATCTCCCAGTTTTACAGATTATAAAATTGAGGTTCAGAAAATTTAAATAATTGAATTGTCCAGTCGAACAGGTGGGTGGAACCAACCAGACTACATCATGCTTCCTCTTTAGATAGACTGTTACTAGTCAGCATATTATTAGTATTCACTAAGTATCAATAGTAACAGCTGTTTAGGTATGAGGCCAAAGACAAATGCACACAAAAACATATACACAATAGACTTGGTACAAAGGGGAAATAAGAAAGAAAAAAAGTAAGATAGAAAAGGGATCACCATTTTAGCAAGAGAGTAGCTGGAGTGATGGCAACAAGGGAGTGTTGCTCTTTGTTGCTTAAATTGGCTGTTCTTCTGGCCAAGTGCTCTGAAAGTCAGGCAAAGCTCTCAGAAGTAGACCTAATAATCTGTTTATTATATTTAGGGCTGAGTTTAATATTGGAAGTGATTTAAAATGTTCACACACAAATGTGAATAGCTACGTGTGTTTTACTTGTTAGAATACTGATAATTACATAAATATTTATCTGAAATTACAATACAATTCTGTTTAGGATTTGGAACATCAGAGCCTGCTTGCAGAACTCTCTGAAGAATAAACTTGAGAATAATTCATCCAAAGACTATTCACAATCTGATTCTTGATGCAATTAAAAATTCCAAGCTACTACAAATAAAATAACTTTGCTTTGAATTCCTAGAGGAAGAATTTAAACTTTACTGGACATGTTTAAAACCATGTTTTAATAAAAATTTTTTTTAAAAAACTCTCATTTAAGTCACTAACACATATAAGATATACAGATGCTTATTCACTTCCAAATCTGAAATCTAATAAGAATAAACCAAATTTAATTCTGAGGCTGGAGTATTCTGTTAGATATCTAGTAGATATATCTATTACAGTGAAAGGAAAATTATAGGTGAGTAATGTAGAACAAATAATAAATCTAAACACAAGGCTAATAGACTCCTCCCCTACTTCAAATAAATATATAAAAATATATCATATCTCTGTTTTCATTTAAAAAAAAGATTATTGAAATCTTGGTGATTTCCCCACAAAGGTGTCTGAGGCAAGATGTCTTTATTCTTTTAATTTGTGCCAACTAAAAACAATTAGAAAGGAGACTTCCCTGGTGGTCCAGTGGTAAAGAATCCGCCTTCCAAGGCAGGAGATGTGGGTTCAATCCCTGGTCGAGGAACTAAGATCCCACATGCCATGAGGCAACTAAGCCAGTGGGCCACAACTACTGAGCTCAGTGCACCTCAACTAGAGAGCCCACACGTCACAAACTACAGAGCCCATGTGCTCTGGAGCCCATGCCAGCACTGCAGAAGAGAAAACCCACCCACCACAGCTAGAGAGAAACACGTGCTCTGCAATGAAGAGCCCGTGAACCACAATGAAGGCCCGACGCAGCCAAATGAATAAATAAATATTAAAACAATAAAGTCTACTGTTATATTTCTACATAAAAACACAATTAAAAAGGAAAATAGACAAGATACGTCTTTTGTAATGAAACTAAAAGACAGTCCTAACCTTACAACATAATCTATGAATGATAGCTGCCAAATACAGTGCAACTAATTCCAGACTGAGAGAGGATGCCAAGAACATATGCAAATCTCAGCTGAATTCATCTGAAGGACGGACTTGTCTGAAATTGGAAGGCACAGACCTAGAAAACACTATCTTTAATTACGTTAACCACCATTTGAGCAGGAAAGCACACTTAAGACATGGGAAACACATAAGCTATTTCAACTCAATCAGTGTTTAAGCCTGCTACTCCTAGTTGAAAACGTCTGGACATTACATGGAATTATAACTTGGATTGATTTGGAATAGGGAACTCTAGTGATGTGGGCAGGCCATGGAATAATTTCTGAAACATGTTCCCCATGACAGAGTGGCTTGAAAAGGAAGGGACTTGAGGGCTTAAAAAGGAAGAAACTTGAAGTCACATCAGCATTGCAAGAAGAAAGAAGAGTAGAAATCCAGAAGAAAGAATGTTTCAGGGACTCAGATTGGCAGTTGTTAACTAATGTCTATTGAATGAAAATAAATTCTAAATCGTCCCATAAAAATTATAAAGGAGGGGCTTCCCTGGTGGTGCAGTGGTTGGGAGTCCACCTGCCAATGCAGGGTACATGGGTTCGTGCCCCGGTCCAGGAGGATCCCACGTGCCACGGAGCGCCTGCGCCCGTGAGCCATGGCCGCTGAGCCTGCGCGTCCGGAGCCTGTTGCTCCGCGACGGGAGAGGCCACGGCGGTGAGAGGCCCGTGTACCACAAACAAATAAATAAATAAAATTATAAAGGAGACCTCCTCCTCATCTCAACTCAAGAGTGAATGTGGAGAAGAGTTTCAAGATGGCAACATAGGAAGATCTTGAACTCACCTCCTCCACAGTCACAATAAATCTACAACTACTAATGGAATAATTTCTTTTGAACAGACCAAAAAACTGAATGAACAGAGTCTCCACAAAGGATAGAAAGGCAGCAACAAGATGGGTAGGAGAGGCAGAGACACAGTCACACTAAACAAAAACAAAACAAAATAAAAAACAATCATCCCAGCCACAGAAATTCTCAATCAAGAGAGATCTCGAAATACAGAACAAGCAAGGGGTTTGTACTCCATATCAGGCACCTCAACCCTTAGATACTGCACAGGAGAGATGAGACCCCCTAAATGCCTGTCTCTGAAAACCAATTGGGATTATGTTCAGAAAAACCATGAAACTGTTGGGAACAGAGAACCCACTCTTAAAGGCTCACACACAGACACACTTGCCCTGGGACCCAGGACAAAAACAGCAGTTTGAAAAACACTTAGACCATAGGTGAAGGAGACCAGTTTATTAATCTTAAGGTATCTACCAGTGAGGCAGGAAACTGTTAGGACCCTCTCCAGGGATAGAGACACAGGCAGATACCATTTTTGCAGTCTCAGCCTATTCAGCTAAGCTAGTGCTGACAGGCACCATTTTGGAGCTATCTCTCTAACATGCTAGAGCCAAGTGGGTGCACCTTGATAGAAGCCCTACCCACTCCTATGTTGCAGCTATGTGCCATAGCCAGGCCAGACAAGGACCTGGCCACCACTGTGGCCACAGACATGCATGCCCAGCTTGGCTGGGTAAAGGCTCTGCCCACTGCTGCCCTGGAGCCATGGCCCCACCATAGTGGATGAGCACATGCAGCCCATTCAGGGAATACCATTTGAGTGCCTGGCTCTGGTGGCCAGAGGGGATTACACTTCTGAACCCCACAGGACATCTACACAAGGCCACTCCTCCAAGACTGGGAGAGGGAGTTGATTTGCTTAATACAAAGAAACAAACACAGAGAGTCAGGCAAAATGATCAGGCAGAGGAATATGTTCCAAATGAAAGAACAAGACAAAACCCCAGAAAAAAGATCTTAATGAAATGGAGATAAGCAACCTACTTGATAAAGAGTTAAAGTAATGGTCATAAAGATGCTCACCAAACTTGGGAGAAGAATGGATGAGCACAGTCAGAGCCTCAATAAAGAAAGAAAATAGGGGCTTCCCTGGTGGCGCAATGGTTGAGAGTCCGCCTGCCGATGCAGGGGACACGGGTTCGTGCCCCAGTCCGGGAAGATCCCACATGCCGCAGAGCGGCTAGGCCCATGAGCCATGGTCACTGAGCCTGCGTGTCCAGAGCCTGTGCTCTGCAACAGGAGAGGCCACACAGTGAGAGGCCCGCATACCGCAAAAAAAAAAAAAAAGAAAAAGAAAAAAAAAGAAAGAAAATATAAGAAAGTACCAAACAGAAGTTACAGAACAGAAGAATATAATTACTGAACTGAAAAATGCACTATAGGGGTTCAACAACAGAGGAGATGAAGCAGAAGAATGGATCCACAAGCTGGAAGACAAAACAATGGAACTCAACCAGATAAAGCAACAAAAAGAAAAAAAAAATTAAAAAGGTGAAGATACTTAAGGGACCCTTGGGACAGTATCAAGTAGAATAACATTCACATTATAGGGGTCCCAGAAGGAAAAAAGGGAGAGAAAGGGCCAAAGAACTTATTTCATGAAATCATGGCTGAAAATTTCCCTAATCTGGAGAGGAAAATAGACATCTAGGTTCAGGGAACCCAGAGAGTCTCAAATGAGATGAACCCAAAGAGATTCACACTAAGATACATTATATTCAAAATCATAAAAGTTAAAGATAAAAAGAGAATCTTAAAAGCAGCAAGGGAAAAACAACTTGTTACATACAAGGGAAACCCCATAAGGATTTTGGCAGATTTTTCATCAGAAACTTTACAGGCCAGAAGACAGTGGCATGACATATTCAAAGTGCTGAAAGGAAAAAACTATGAAAAGAATTCTCTACACAGCAAAGTTACCATTCAGAATTGAAGGAGAAATTGAGAGTTTTCCAGATAAGCAAAAGCTGAAGGAGTTTGTCACCACTAAACAAGCCTTAGAAGAAATGTTAAAAAACATTCTATGGCATAAATCATTGAAATATTTTTTTGGATCTGTTTCCTAAAGCAAAGAAAATAAAAGCAAAAATAAACAAATGGGACCTAATTAAACTTAAAAGATTTTGCACAACAAAGGAAACCATTGACCAAATGAAAAGACAACTTACTGAATGGGAGTAAAGATTTTCAAATGAAATGATTGATAAGGGTTTTATCTCTAATATATATAAAATGGCTCATACAACTCGACATCAAAGAAACAAACAACTCAATTAAAAAAGGGGCAGAAGAACTGAACAGACAGTTTTCCGAAGAGGAAGTGCAGATGGCCAACAGACACATGAAAAGATGCTCATCATCACTAATCATCAGGGAAATGCAAATCAAACCCACAATGAGATATCACCCCACACCTGTCAGAATCATCAAAAAAATAAAAAACACAAATAACAAATGTTGGTGTGGATGTGGAGAAAAGGAAACCCTGGTACACTGTTGGTGGAGATGTAGATTGGTATAGCCACTATGGAAAACAGTATGCAGGTTTCTCAAAAGACTAAAAACAGAGCTACCATACAACCCAGCAATTTCACTTCAGGGTGTATATCTGAAAAAAAATGAAACACTAAGTCAAAAGTATACATGCACCCCAATGTTCATAGCAGCATTATTTACAGTTGCCAAGATATGGAAGCAACCTAAATGTCCATCAACAGATGAATGAATAAAGAAGATATGGTATACATATACAATGGAATACTACTCAACCATAAAAAAGAACGAAAATTTGCCATCTGCAGCAACATGGATGGACTTGGAGGGCATTATGCTAAGTGAAATAAGTCAGACAGAGAAAGACAAATGCTTTATGATATCACTTATGTGTGGAATCTAAAAAATACAACAAACTACTGAATATAACAAAAAAGAAACAGACTCACAGATATAGAGAACCCACTGGTGATTACCAGTGAGGAGAAGGAAGAGGGGAGGGGCAATATAGGAGGAGGGAATTACGAGGTACAAACTACTATGTATAAAATAAGCTACTAGGGTATATTGTACAACATGGGAAATATAGTCAATGTTTTATAAGAACTGTAAATGGAGTATAACATTTAAAAATTGTAAATCACTATATTGTACACATGTAACATATAATATTGTACATCAACTATACTTCAATTTAAAGAAAAAGAAATGTTAAAGAGAATCTCTTTAAACTGAAAAGAAATTGCACAAATTAACAAGAAAACATACAAAAGCAAAATCTTACTGCAAAATGTAAATACATAGTAAAGGTAGTAGAACTATCACTTATAAAGCAAGTATGAAGATTAAAAGGCAAAAGTGTTAAGATTAACTAAAGTTACAATAATTAGTTAGGGAATACATAAAATAAAAAGATGTAAAATGTGACATCAAAAATATAAAATGTGGGGGGATGGATTAAAAATGTAAAGTTTTGGAAGTGTTCAAATTTAAGTTGCTATCAACTCAAAACAAATCATTATACATATAAGGTGTTATATGTGAACCTCACAGTAACCACAAAGCAAAAGCTTATAGTAAATACAAAAAAGAAAATGAGAAAGGAATCTAAACATAATGCTAAAGAAAGTCATCAAACCACAAGGAAAGAAAGAGAAGAAGAAGGAAACAGAGAGGAACTATGAAAACAGCCAGAAAATAATTAACAAAATGGCATTAAGTACATACTATCAATAATTACTTTAAATGTAAATAGAGTAAATTATGCAATCAACAGACATAGAGTGGCTGAATAGATAAAAAAAAAAAAAAGGATGCATTTATATGCTGCCTACAAGAGACTCACTTCAAAATTTAGAACATATACAGCCTGAAAGTGAAGGACTAAAGAAAGATATTTCATGCAAATGAAAACAAAAATAAACTGGTATAGCTATACTCATAGTTGACAAAATAGACTTTAAAACAAAGAATGTAATAAAAAAAAAAAGGGCATTACATAATGATAAAGGATTCAATCCAGGAAGAAGATATAATATTTATAAATGTATATGCACCCAACAGAGGAGCACCAAAATATAAAGAGCAAATGTTAACAGACTTAAAGGGAGAAATTAAAAGCAATACAATAATAGTAGGGGACTTTAACAACCCATGTGCATCAATGCATAGAAAATTCAGACAGAGCATCAATAAGAAAATATCAGCCTTAAATGACATATTAGCTCTAATAGACTTAACAGATATATATATAGAGAGAGAACATCACATCCAAAAACTGCAGAATACACATTTTTTTCAAATGTGCATGGAACATTTCCAGTGTAAATCACATGTTACCCCACAAAACAAGTCTCAATAAATTCAAAAAGATTGAAATCATATCAAGTATCTTCTCCCACTACAAAGAAGTGAAACTAGAAATTGATTACAAGAAGAAAACTGGAAAAAACACAAAATTAAACAACATGCTACTGAACAACCAACAGGTCATTGATCAAAAAATACCTAGAGACAAGTGAAAACAGAAGTAACATACCAAAATCTATGGGATACAGCGATAGCGGTTCTAAGAGAGAAGTTCACAGCAATACAGCCTACTTTGAGAAACAGGAAAAACATCAAATAAAATTTAGATTTTCATCGTAAAAAAACTAGAAAAAGAACAAGTGAAGCCCAAAGTTAGTAAAAGAGAGGAAATAATAAAGATAAGAGTGGAAATAGGGCTTCCCTGGTGGCGCAGTGGTTGAGAGTCTGCCTGCCAATGCAGGGGACGCAGGTTTGTGCCCTGGTCTAGGAAGATCCCACATGCCTCAGAGCGGTTGTGCCCGTGAGCCATGACCGCTAAGCCTACGTGTCCAGAGCCTGTACTCCGAAATAGGAGAGGCCACAACAGTAAGAGTCCCGCGTACTGCAAAAAAATAATAATAATAATAATAAATAAATAAATAAAATGCCTAAAAAAAAAAGAGTGGAAATAAATGAAATAGAGACTAAAAAGACAATAGAAAAGATCAGTGAAACTAAGAGCAGATTCTTTGAAAGGATAAACAAAACTGACAAAATTTTAGCTAGACAAGTCAAGGAAAAAGACTGATGCCTCAAATAAACAGAATCAGTAATGAAAGAGAAGCTACAAATGATACCACAGAAATACAAAAGATCATAAGAGACTATTATTAACAAATATATGACAACAAATTGGGCAACCTAAATGAAATGGATACATTCCTAGAAACTTACAACCTACCTAGGAAATCATGAAGAAATATAAAATCTAAACAGACCAATAACAAATAAGGAGATTGAAGGAGTAATTTAAAAACTCCCAACTAGCTAAAGTCTAGGACCAGACAGTTTCACCAGTGAATTATACCAAACATTCACAAAAGATTTAATAAATGTCCTTCTCAAACTCTTCCAAAAAAATTGAAGAGGAGGGGACACTTCCAAACTCATTTTATGAGGACAACATTATCCTGATACCCAAATCAGAAAAGAATACCACAAAAAAGAAAATTATAGGCCAATATCCTTGATGAGTATAGATTCAAATATCCTCAAAAAATATTAGCAAACCAAATTCAACAATATATTAAAACAATCATACACCATGATTAAGTGGAATTTATTTCAGTGATGCAAGGATGGTTCAACATCCACAAATCAATCAATCAGCGAGATACACCACATTAACTAAATGAAGGATAAAAAGCATATGATCATCTCAATAGATTCAAAAAAAAAAACATGTGACAAAATTCAACATCCATTTATGATAAAAACTTTCAACAAAGTGGGTACAGAGGAAAAGTACCCCAACATAATAAAGGCAATATATGAAAATCTCACAGTTAACATACTCAACAGTGAAAATCTGAAAACTTTTCCTCTAAGATCAAGAACATGACAAGGTTGCCCAATTTTGCCACTTTTATCCAACACAGTATTGGACATAGCCACAGCAATTAGGCATCCAAATCAAAAAAGGAAGAAGTAATACTGTCACTATTTGCAGATGACATGATACTATATACAGAGAGCCCTAAAGACTGTACCAAAAAAAAAAAAAAAAAAACCTGTTAGAACCAATAAATTACTTTAGTAAAGTTGCAGGACACAAAATCAATATACATAAATCTGTAGTATTTCTATACACTAATAACAAACTTTCAGAAATAAAAATTAAGAAAGCAATCCCATTTACAATTGCATCAAAAATCATAAAATACCTAAGAATAAATTTAACCAAGGAGGTAAAAAACCTATACACAGAAAACTACAAGACATTGATGAAAGAAATTGAAGACAACATAAATAAATGGAAGATAGTTTGTCCTCATGGATCAGAATAAACAATCTTGTTAAAATGTCCATACTTCCCAAAGCAATATATAGATTCAATACAATTTCTATCAAAATTCCAATGCAATTTTTCACAGAACTAGAACAAATAATTCTAAAATTTATCTGGAATCACAAAACATCCCAAATAGCCAGAGCAATCTTGAGAAAGAACAAAGTTAGAATCACAAAACATCCCAAATAGCCAGAGCAATCTTGAGAAAGAACAAAGCTGGATGTATCAAACTCTCTGATTTCAAACTATACTACAAAGCTATAGTAATTAAACAATATAAAATATAAAAAAATGCACACAGATAAATGGAACAGAATTGAGAGCCCAGAAATAAACCCATGCATATACAATTAACTTATGACAAAGGAGCCAATAATATATAATGGTGAAAGGACAGTCTCTTCAATAAATGGTGTTGGTAAAACTGGACAACCACATGCTAAAGAATGAAACTAAACCACTTTTTTACACCATACACCAATATTAACTCAAAATGGATTAAAGACTAGAATATAAGACGTGAAACCATAAAATTCCAAGAAGAAAATATAGACAGTAAGCTCTCTTAGTGATATTTTTGTAGATCTGACTCCAAAGGCAAGGGAAACTAAAGCAAAAATAAATGAATGAGACTACACAAAACTAAAAATTTTCTTGCACAGCAAAGGAAAAAATCATGAAAGTGAAAAGTCAACCTACTGAGTGGGTGAAGATATTTGTAAATGATTTCTGACAAGGGGTTAATATCCAAAATATATAAAGAACTCATGTACTCAACAACAAAAATACAAACAATAAAATCCAAAACTGGACAGAGGATCTGAACAGATATTTTTCCGAAGAAAACATACAGATGGAAAACAGGCACATGAAAAGATGTTCAACATCACTCATTATTATGGAAATGCAAGTCCATAATGAGGCAACCACAATGAAATATCACCTCACAGCTGTTAGAATGGCTATTATCAAAAATACAAGAAATCCCAAGTGTTGGAGAGGATGTGGAGAAAAGGGAAGACCCTACACCGTGGGAATGTAAATTGATGCACCACTATAGAAAGCAATATGAAGATTCTTTAAAAAAAAAAAGAATAGAACTACCACATAATCTAGCTATTCCACTTCTGAATATTTACCTGAAAAATACAAAAGCAAAACCTATTGGAAAAGATGCATGCACTCCTATGATTATTGCAGCATTATTTACAAAAGCCAAAGTAAAGAAACAACCTAAGTGTCAATCGATGGATGAGTGTATAAAGAAGATGTTGTAAACAAACAAACAAACAAATAAATAAATAATCCATGGAACGCTACTAAGCCACAAAAGAGAGTGAAATCACACTGCCATTTGGGTGGGCAAAATG
>NW_020837976.1:21789537-21883635 GCF_003676395.1 Aethalodelphis obliquidens | reverse complement strand
AATTCACCATGGCTCTCACTATTGCACCCACCATCTCACTCACCATCGCTCTCACCATCACAATCACCATCGCACTCATCATCATAGTCTAGATCGCTCTAACCATCGAACTCAGCATCGCATGCTCCATCGCACTCACCATCTCACTCACCATCACTCTCAGGATAGCACTCACCATCGCTCTCACCATCACTCTCAACATCACAGTCTCCATCGCACCTACCATTGCACTCACCATCGCTCTCACCATCGCTCTCAACTTCGCTCTCATTATAGCACTCACCATCACTCTTACCATTGCTATCAATATCTGACTCACCATCGCACTCACCATCGCTCTCACCGTCACACTCAACATCGCTCTCAACTTCGCACCCACTATTGTGCTCACTGTTACTCTCACCATCGCTATCAATATTGGACTCACCATCGCACTCACCATCACACTCACCATCACTCTCAAGATCGCTCTCACCATTGTACTCAGCATCACACTCACCATCACTTTCAGTATTGCTGTACCATCACTCTCAAGATCGCTCTCACCATCGCACTCATCATTGCACTCACCATCGCTCTCACCATCGCACTCAGCATTGCACTCAGCATTGCTCTCAACATTGCTCTCACCATCGCCTCACCATCACTCTCAAGATCACTCTCACCAGCACTCTCACCATCACTCTCAACACCGCACTCACCATCGCTCTCACCATCGCACTCACACTCGCAGTCACCATCGATCTCACCATCTCATTCAACTTTGCTCTCACACACGCACTCACCATCACTCTCACCATTGCACTTACCATTGCACTCCCATCGCTCTCAACATCACTCTCACCATCACATTCACCATCGCACTCAGCATCACACGGATCATGGCACGCAGCCTCGCTGTCACCATCGCACTCACCATCACACTCACCATCGCTCACATTATTGCACTCACCATTGCCCTCACCAGCACATTCACCATCACTCTTACCATTGCACTCAACATCGCTCTCAAGTTTGCTCTCATGATCGCACTCAGCATTGCACTCACCATCACTCTCACCATCACCTCACCATCACTGCCAAGATTGCTCTCACCATCACTCTCACCATTGCTCTCAACATAGCACACACTATCACTCTCATCATTGCTCTTACCATTGCACTCACCCTTGGACTCACCATCGGTCTTACCATTGCACTCACCATAGCTTTCACCCTCACACTCACCATCGCTCTCATCATCACACTCACCATCGCACTCCTCATCGCTCTCAACATTGGTCTCACCATCACACTCACCATCGCTCTGAGCATCACACGGATTATCGCCCGCAGCATCACTGTCACCATCACACTCACGGTCGCTCTCACCATTGCTCTCACCATCGCACTCATCATCGCACTCCCCATCACTGTCAACATCACAGTCTCCATTGCTTTCACCATCGCTCTCACCATTGCACTCACCATCGCTCTCAACATCGCACTCAGCATCGCTCTCAACATTGCTCTCACCATCACCTCACCATCACTCTCAAGATCACTCTCACCATTGCACTCACCATCTCACTCAACATCGCTCTCAAGATCGCTCTCATGATTGCACTCAGCGTCACACTCACCATCGCCTCACTATCACTCTCAAGATTGCTCTCACCATGACTCTCACCATCGCCCTCAACATCGCACAGACCATCACTTTCAACATTGCTCTCACCATGGCACTCACCATCGCACTCAACATCGCTCTCTAGATTGCTCTCATGATCGTACCCAGCGTCACACTCACCATCGCTCTCACCATCGCCTCACCAGCACTCTCAAGATCGCTCTCACCATCACTCTCACCATCACTCTCAACCTCGCATAGACCATCACTCTCACCATCGATCTCACCACTGCACTCACCATTGCTCTCACCCTGACACTCACCAACGCTCTCACCATTGCACTCACCATCACACTCACCACCGCTGTCACCATCACTGTCAACGTCACACTCATGATCGCTTTCACCATCGCACTCAGCATCGCATTCACCATCACACGCAACAACGCCCGCACCATTGTTCTCACCCTCACACTCTCCATTGCACTGACCTTTGCTCTCAACGTCGCACTCACCATTGCACTCACTGTCTCACACACAGTCGCAAGCACTGTGGCACACAATGTCACACGTACCGTCACAAGCACTATCACTCTCATTATTGCACTCAACATCGCACTCACCATTACTCTTAGCATCACACTCACCATCGCTTGCACCATCATATGCACCATCGCACTCACCATCGCTCTCAACTTTGCTCTCACTATAGCACTCATCATCACTCTTACCATTGCTATCTATATCTGACTCACCATCGCACTCACCATCGCTCTCACCATCACACTCAACATCGATCTCAACTTCGCACTCACTATCGAGCTCACCATTGCTCTCACCATCGCTATCAATATTTGACTCACCATTGTACTCACCATCGCACTCACCATCACTCTCCTCATCGCTCTCACCATCACACATGCCATCGCACTCACCATCAAACGGACCATCACACGCAGCATCGCTGTCAACTTCACACACACCATCACTCTCACCATCACTCTCACCATCGCACTCACCATCGCACTCACCATCACTCTCAACATTGCACTCAACATCGCTATCACCGTCTCACTCACCATCGCTCTCATCATCGCATTCAGCATCACCCTCACAAGCACATTCACCATCACTCTCACCATCGCACTCAACATTGCACTCACCATCGCTCTCAAGATGGCTCTCCACATCGCACTAAGCATCAAACTCACCATTGTTGTCACCACTGATCTCACCGTCGCACTCACCATCACACTCGCCTTCGCTCTCACCATCGCACTCAACATCACTCTCAAGATCACTCTCACAATCGCACTCAGCGTCGCACTCACCATCGTTCTCACCATTGGCTTACCATCAGTCTCAAGATTGCTCTCACCATCACTCTCAATTTCGCTCTCAACATCGCACTCACCATCGCACTCATCATCGCACTCCCCATCACTCTCAACACTGTATTCTCCATCGCTCTCATCATCACTCTCAGCATCACACTCACCATCGCTCTCACCATCGCACTCTCTGTCGCACTCACCATCACACTCACCATCGCACTCTCTATCGCACTCACCATCTCACTCACCATCGCTCTCATCATTGCACTCACCATCGCACTCACCATTGCACTCACCATCACACTCACCATCGCACACAGCATCACTTTCACCATCACACTCACCATCACTCTCACCATCACCATCGCGCTCATCAGCGCACTCACCATCGCTCTCAACATTGCTTTCACCTTCGAACTCACCATTGCACTCACCATCACACTCACCATCGCTCTCATTATTGCACTCACCATCGCCCTCACCAGCACATTCACAATCGCTCTCACCATCACACTCAACATCGCTCTCAAGATCGCACTCAGCATTGTACTCACCATCACTCTCACCATCGCCTCACCATCACTGCCAAGATCGCTCTCACCATCACTCTCACCATTGCTCTCAACATAGCACACACCATCGCTCTCATCATTGCTCTCATCATCACACTCACCCTCGGACTCACCATCGATCTTACCATTGCACTCACAATTGCTTTCACTCTCACACTCACCATCGCACTCATCATTGCACTCACCATCGCACTCACCATCACTCTCACCATCATACACAGCATCGCACACTCCATCGTATGCACCATCGCACGCACCATGGCTCTCACCATCGCATTCACCGTTGCAGTCACCCTCACATTCACCATTGCTCTCACGGTCACACTACCCACTGCACTCACCGTCGCACTCACCATAGTACACACCGTTTCACACACAGTCGTGCACACCATCTCATGCACTATCACCCTCATCATAGCACTCACCGTTGCACTCAACCTCACTCTCACCATCATTCTCACCATCGCACTCACTATCACACTCACCATCACTCTCAAGATCACTCTCACCATCACACTCAGTGTCGCCCTCACCATCACTCTCAAGATCACTCTCACCAGCACTCTCACCATCGCTCTCATCATCGCACTGAACGTCGCACTCACCATTGCTCTCACCATCTCAGCCAACACCGCATGCACCACTGCAGGCATCATCGCACTCACAATAGCTCACCCCATCGCTTTCAGCATCGCACTCACCATGTCTCTCACCATTGCACTCACCATTGCACTCACCATCACTCTCGATATCACTCTGACCATCATAGTAAGCATCCCACACTCCATCACTCTCACAATTGCACTCACCATCACACTCACCATCGTTCTCACCATGACACTCACCGTGTTTCGCACCATCGCACACACCATTGCCCTCAACATCCCACTCATCATTGTACTCATCATTGCTCTCACCATCGCACTCACCTTCTCTCTCTCCATTGAACTCACCATCGTTCTGAACATCTTAATCATCATTGCACTCAACATCGATCTCACCACCACTCTCACCATCGCATGCTCCATCGCACTCACCATTCAATGCACCATCGCTCACACCCTCACACTCTCCGTTGCAGTCACAATCGCAGTCACCATCGCAGTCACCTTTGCTCTCACCATCGCACTCACCATTGCACTCACCATCACTCTCGATATCGCTCTGACCATCGCAGTAAGCATCCCACTCTCCATCGCTCTCACAATTGCACTCTTGAGAATGATGTTTTCCTATGTGCCACTTGAAAATCCTCTTTTAATAGCTGCCTGGTCCTTTCTAAAGCTTAATTACTAGAGTCTTGAAAGTAAGTGTATTTAAAGGACTACCCCAAAATCATTATGTTAAATTTTAAAATGTATCTGGACATCTGAAGAGACTTCACAGTGTTTGGTAAACACTGGCTCCCTGCTAAGTATTCAATAAATAATTGTTTGGTTATTGAGACTTTAGTAGACACTGTTGATGCTGTCAACTACAATTGACACTCACCATTGGGACTTGCCATCTACCTCTACAAAGATTAAACCATGTGCTGCTGCAGCTGCTGATTTTCAACACCTCCCTGGAAGGAGTTCAGGGTGAAGAACTGAAATGAGGCACTCTGTGCTCTGGGAAAACCTGGCAGAACAGGTCTTCAGATAGTTAGATATTGTCAGGAGCTGATTTTATGAGCCCAAATCTTGTATCTCCTCATATTTAGAAAAACACTAAAATTCTTCATGGTGATGTCTGCTCCTCATGACTAGCAGTAACTTTCATGAGACTAACAGAAACGTTCTACAAAAAATATGTGCTTGATTGCATGTATTCCCCCTTCACCAAAATCACATATATACTGACCTTCCTCCCTAACTTTTTGAAGCAGTTTCTCAGAGCTATCTGAAATATTGTCTCCTGGGCTTCAGTTCTCATTTTGCCCCAAATGAAACTTAACTCGCAACTCTCACATTGTGCATTTTTTAAAGTCGACAGTTATGGCGACCACGAAGGAAGAGACAGAGTGAACTCCTCTCCTTTGCCTGAACTCTACAAGGATCGGGAGGCTTGGTACCAGCAGAGGTCCCTTGCATCCATCTGTCTCCTCAGAGAGTCCAGATGAATTTGGGTCTCTTCTGTTTCTCGGATCTCCCGTATTGGTTGATGATCCTGAGTTTTATTTGGCAGTATAGCAGGTACCTGCCTCCTCCCAGTGGAAAGATACTGGGCAGGGGGTTCCTGGTTGAAAGATACCAGGGAAATACCCACCCAGTGGAAAGATAGTGGGTGGGGCTTGGTTGAAAGATACTGGGGAATACCCACCCAGGTGAAAGATACTGGGGTGGGGGAGGCTGGTTGAAAGATACCAGGGTTTGTTCAGTTGTAGGAGACTGAGTGGTCTGCACTGAGTGGTTAGGTAATTTGTTGATCTGACGCTTTTTCTCAATTTGGCTGCCTTAATAGAATTTGTAGGGATAAAAGTGGAGATATTACATTAGAGCTTTGCTCTGAAGAAAAGGGACAAGACACCTCCCGGCCGGTTACAGCTTTCTCAGGTGACTGAGAAATATACAGGAGTGGTGGAGGCAGAGTCCTCATACTGTGCAGTGGTCCCATAGGGAAACCCACTCATTAATTAAAATACTTGCTCATCCAGGGTTTACAGGTAAGAATTGGCCATTCAGTGATTTGAGCACCAGTGGTGTTCTTAGACCGTCAAAAGGAGAAACAGAGAAGTAAGAGGGCTGGAACAACTCTAGGGTGATGCCTAGAGGAGTTAAGCTCACAAGAAGCACACAATTTCACTAGTGTTTTTATCCCTGACAAATTCAACTTTAAAATGGGAAATAGAGACTTTCAAACAGAAACAAGGGGCGTCAGAAATCCAGCCTCTGACTAACACTCCAGCCAGGTTCATATACATACAAAAACTCATACTTGCAAGTACCTACTTAATTGGGGAACTTATACTAAAGGAGATCGCAACTTAAAATGACCAAATTGCATTTCTTTTGATATTCCAAAATTAATATTTTGCACACACAGAAAAAAGCCAGCCATAAAATCAAACAGACTGAATAGAATGCTTACTAGGATCTTCTAAAAGAAGAAATGATAGAGTAACTTCTTTGCATGAAACCAACAATTAATTACTTGAAACTATATCAGACCAACTTTGCAGAACCATTAAAAAGAAAGAAAAGGGGGTATCTACAAAAATTATGAACCAATTGCGCCAATTAGGTACTCAATGCCAGTTAAGTACACAATGTCAATCGAAGGTTAACTGACACCCATTTAATTCCCAACCAGTAGAGAAAGCTAGCTTGAAGGAAAAAAAATCCTCTTCAGAATTCTGACCCTGAGGGAATAAGTCCTACTAGGAAAACTTTATTTTCTCTCCTTGTGCCTTGAGACCAGGGCTCTCAGGAACACTTGTCTAGACTATTTCTAATTCCTGAGATTGGAAAATAAAATAAAATAAAAACCTGGAACAAGGATTAAAATTTTTTTTATTCTAGCTGTTATTTATAAACCAGTGAGTTTTATATTATAATATCTGATTCATGACTAAGTATAGAAAGTGAAGCTATGAGATCTCTCATTGTGTCTGTATGTTTATGTGTGAATTATCTTTGTTTTTACCTTTGGATGGCATTATCAAAACTTAATTTGTAAGTGAGCTCTACTTAATTGGGTTAAAGGAAATTAAGTGCTTATATAAATTCTCAAAAAAAATACAGAAGGTAACTGACCAGAATTAATTTTAGGTTCATGTGAACTGGGAAATATTCTGTATTAAATTAACATCTGGTATTAATGTTTGTTGATCTAAATATTATAGACATGTTTTTAGAGTCATCAACATTAACTATAATACTTTTATTGTGCCTAGGTGTAATATAAGCTAAATGAAATCTTTTTATATCTGTTACAAATTTGTCAGCAAGGAAAGTAATTTGATGTGAAGAAAATTTTCAGGAAAGAAAATGTAAATGAGACAAGAGCTTTTAGATAAACTCTATTAAGAATAGCTATGCTTTAGGAATGTCTATCTAAAATAGTTTCTCCAGATTCTGGTAACTTGAAATTCTAGAGTTGTGTTAAATTAAGTGAAGTGATGGAAACTTATTGAATAGCTAGGTCATTCCCAAATAAGATACTGAAACATTAATTACTGAACACTGGCTTCCTCTTACAGAGAAACTAAAGATAACTTGGACTATTAATGAATATGTTTGGTGCCATGTTCTCTAAAGTAAGCAAATGTTTTTAGAAATTATATTTGGTGTTTATGTTCACCAATCTACAAAATGCTGATATAAAGGACAGTTCATGTTTGCTTAAGGAAAGTAGGATGTGTGTTTTCAGTAAAGAAGGCATGAGGAATGGAATTGGATTTTACTAAGGGAAAAGGATGTAAGTCTGACTTACAGGTGGCTCATTCTGAATGGGAAAATAAAGTGATGGATAAGGAAAGTGACAAAAGTGTTTGTGGAAAGTGGACCCCGAGAAAAGAGTTTTGTGCATGGTCAGGATTGACTAAGTTTAAAATACATTTAATGAGTAAATGAATTTTAAAAGTTAAGTGGGTGCAAAACTTGAATTTGGCTTTTCTCTCTCTTAAGAGGACAAGATTTCTTAAAATGTTGAACTGCCTTTGATAACAGATTTTAAGTTTCCTTACCTTTTAAGTGATCCATTCTTTATTTGCCTTTAAAGTGTTTTATTGTTACTTTGGCTAAGTGAATAACTATTGTTTCACAGTGACCTGTGATCCTAAATGACTGAGTGTTCTAAACACTTGGATATTTTTTAACAAAACTTCCTAAATCAAATTCTAATAAAGTCCTTTTGACCTCTAGCTAACTTTGGGATGCTTCAAAGGGCCCCTGAAACATCCCAAAGAGAGTTATAAACTAGGTTTATTTGGTACCTTAAGTTACATTGTCAAATGAGTAATAAATCTTCTTAGGTTTTAGTGTATGATAAATGTTATTAATATAGATACTCTAAAAATTATATGGCATTCCTAAAATTCTGACATGTCCCGGTAAAATGTTATCAGTCATAATTCTAGTTATTATCTTAAAGTGTTGTATGTCACAGCATTAACCAAGTTACTTTGTCAGTTGCATTGCATTGTAAGCAGATTTTTTAAAATACATCTTTATTGGAGTATAATTGCTTCATAATACTGTGTTAGTTTCTGTTGTACAACAAAGTGAATCAACCATATGCATACATATATCCCCATATCCCCTCCCTCTTTAGCCTCCCTCCCACCCTCCCTATTCTACCCCTCTAGGTCGTCACAAAGCACCAAGCTGATCTCCCTGTGCTATGCTGCTGCTTTAAACGTGCCTTAAGTCTTTTGTCACTATAGACACTTATGGTTTCACTCTAATGCCTTTGCAAAAATGTTTTCTCTTCAGGAAGATTTATAGAAAGGACTTTTGGTTAAATACAAGTTTCTGACTTCCAGACCATAATGCTGAACTGGGTAAGAATTTTTCTTTTATTCTTTTATTTTTGGCTGCGTTGGGTCTTTGTTGCGTGTGTGAGCTTTCTCCAGTTGTGGTGAGTGGGGGCTACTCTTCATTGCAGTGTGCGGGCTTCTCATTGAGGTGGTTTTTCTTGTTGTGGAGCATGGACTGTAGGTGCGAGGGCTTCAGTAGTTGTGGCACTTAGGCTCAGTAGTTGTGGTTCATGGGCTTAGTTGCTCCACGGCATGCGGGATCTTTCTGGACCAGGGCGCAAACCCGTGTCCCCTGCATTGGCAGGGAGATTCTTAACCACTGTGCCACCAGGGAAGTCCCTGAACTGGGTAAGAAATTGAAGAATTCTAATGAAAAACCTGATGGCTTCATAAAGCTGTTAACAAAAAGCATTATTTACATAGGGATGAGTGAATTGGTGAATATGGTTATAAATTTTATGGTTTCTATCTGAAAAATTACTGCCTTAAATCTGTGTTTTCCAGGTGTAAGGAAAACCTTCCCCTCAAGGAAGGTTTACCTTATACATTTGTAAGCAGGATTGAAACATTTATCTTTTCTATCTGTTCCCTCCAGACATTGGAAACTCTTAGGTTCCCAGCAACTTTAGCAGATAAATTAGGAAGGCTACCTCACTAACACGTATAGAGAACTCAGGGTATTTTGGGGACCTTGAAAAGGGAGTAATTCACCTAGATCTGTTAGGCAAAATCTGTGATAAGCTCTTGGCATGACTTTCCTAGCCCGAGAGGTACTTTTTCTTTTCTTTTACTTTTATTGGAGTAAAATTGTTTTACAATGTTGTGTTAGTTTCTGCTGTACAATGAAATGAATCAACTATGTGTATAACTATATCCTCTCCCTCTTGGACCTCCCTCCCACCTCCTGATCCCACCCATCTAGGTAGTCACAGAGCACCAAGTTGAGCTCCTTGTGCTGTACAGCAGGTTCCCACTAGCTATCTATTTTACACATGGTAGTGTATTTATGTCAAACCTAATCTCCCAATTCATCACACCCTCCCTTTCCCCGCATGTCCACAAGTATGTTCTCTATGTGTACGTCTCTATTCCTACCCTACAAATAGGTTCATTTGTACAATTTTTCTAGATTCCACATAAATGCATTAATATACAATATTTGTTTTTCTCTTTCTGGCTTACTTCACCCTGTATGACAGACTCTAGCTCCATCCACATCTCTACAAATGACCC
The DNA here is from genome assembly GCF_003676395.1 of Aethalodelphis obliquidens. Lineage (NCBI taxonomy): Eukaryota > Metazoa > Chordata > Mammalia > Artiodactyla > Delphinidae > Aethalodelphis > Aethalodelphis obliquidens. Next base: position 21,873,429 of record NW_020837976.1, on the reverse strand, counting down.
AATTTCATTCCTTTTTATGGCTGAGTAACATTTCATTGTATATATTACAACATCTTCTTTATCCATTCATCTGTCATTGGACATTTAGGTTGTTATCATGTTCTGGCTATTGTAAATAGTGCTGCAATGAACATTGTGGTTCATGTGTCTTTTTGAATTATAGTTTTCACAGGGTATATGCCCAGTAGTGGGAGCGCTGGGTCATACGGTAGTTCTACTTTTAGTTTTTTAAGGAACCTCCATAATTTTCTCCATAGTGACTGTACCAATTTACATTCCCACCAACAGTGCAAGAGGGTTATCTTTTCTCCACACCCTCTCCAGCATTTATTGTTTGTAGATTTTTTGATGATGGCCACTCTGAACGGTGTGAGGTGATACCTCATTGTAGTTTTGATTTGTGTTTCTCTAATAAATAGTGATGTTGAGCATATTTTCATGTGCCTCTTGGCCATCTGTATGTCTTCTTTGGTGAAATGTCTATTTAGGTCTGCCACCTATTTTTTAATTAGGTCATTTGTTTTCTGGTAATGAGCTCCATGAGCTGTTTGTATATTTTTGAGATTAATCCTTTGTCAGTTGCTTCATTTGCAAATATTTTTTTCCCATTCTGAGGGTTGTCTTTTCGTCTTGTTTATCGTTTCCTTTGCTGTGCAAAAGGTCTTTTAAAAGTCCAGTCTGAGACTCCTTATAAAAGTTTCAGCAAGCAAAAATCCTTTATGATCAATCATAGTTATATGAATCATCCGGCCAAGTTTATTGAGACCAGATTTATTTTTCAAACAAATTAGTCTTAATTTGCTTATATTTATTTAGTAGAAATAAGGGTAATTTTAGAGAAAAAAAGAGATGTTTCAGTGAATGTTAAATCTCAGTTTTGTTAATGGAGGTCTCTATTTACTACGATGACTCACTTCTCATATAGTTCCTTGCTGTCATGTTATATTAGTGTAAAGTTAAATTGAATTATTAAAAGGGCACTCTAAGTTTGTTCCTGAAGCTTATCTCAGTAATCTATCTTTGGATGAAAATCAGATGTCTCACGACCTGCAACCAAAGGACTATGTATATTGGAAAAGACATCATTTAAAGGACTCACTACAACCCAGATGGAAAGGCCCCCACTAGGTACTCTTAACTAGCTCATGTGCAGCAAAACTAAAGAGAATTCACTCTTGGTTTCATATTTCCCACTTAAAAAGGGCTCCTGCACTGGACTGGTCTATAGAGTGGACTGCTGACCTCAAAGTAACCTTAAAATGATGCTCAAACAGAGGAAAGTACACTCACACCAGGATGAGAAGATGACATCAGAACTAGACATCTTACCCAAGATGCTGGACCTGATTCATATGATCTTTTATAATGTTTTCTTGAATTCTTGGACCTTTGCATATAAATAAAATATTTCTCTATCATAGACACAATCCTATGCTAGTTTTAAAAATCAATCCAATTGTTGGGTTTGTGACCAGTTTCCTGTATCTAGTACTTCTGGATTACCTTGGTGGATTTCTGCACTCCAAGGCTCTAATTGGATGGTCCTCAGGAAATTTATTTTAGAAGAAAGAAAGTTCAGTCTTGTTCAGGCTACTCTCTATATTACTGCATGGGATCCCCACACTTAGACAATTAATAATACCCACTCTGACACTGACCATAAAAATGAATTTTCCTCTAAAGTTACTCAAGCACAATCAGAGCAACAAGCAATATTTCAGCCAGGGAATAAAACCTCTCACAATTATGGGATGGCTTTATGTGGTTAACACCAGGCTATGGTCATTTAAGTTTTAAGGTGCCTGTTTAACTTGGGAACAATTAAATTATACTAAGGATAACCAGCCTAGTAACTAGGAAATTAAGCTGGGAGCTTTACAGACAGCACCAATATATCATTTCCCTGAAAGATAAGGATTGGTACAGAACAGACTAAGTCAGATGACCTGAGGATATACTGGTCTGAACCTAATGGAAGTTATTGGCTTAATTCTTTCTTATGGCTTTAATAATACTGCTAGCTATGTTATTTGTATTTTGCCTGTTTTACAAGATTGTTTTTTTCTTGTATTACAAAATGTGTGACTGAGCCACCAACAAAAATAATGATAACTAGGTTACTTGAAACAGGTGATCAAATATATAGTTCTGTATGCGATCAATGATTGTTATAGTGTAACTCTAGATATAGGAAGATGCAAGAAGAGGGAATTTTTTTCCTGTTCCATAACAGACTAGGAATACAGGTGGTCCAGAGACCTTTGTTGATAAGACCTATCCCAGTAATAGCACATTGAGTGGCGTATCTGTGAAATCTTAGCCAGACCTAGGAATGAGCCTAGCACCTAGCACCTAGACCTAGGAATGAACCTAGCACCATGGGACAAATGGTCATGATATGTCTCCCAAAGCATGGTCGAATTTATGACCATGAGGGGGTCCTGTCAACTACAATTGACACTCATCATTGGGACTTGCCATCTACCTCTACAAGGATTAAATTATGTGCTGCTGCAGCTGCTGATTTTCAACACCTCCCTGGAAGGAGTTCAGGGTGAAGAACTGAAATGAGGCACTCTGTTCTTTGGGAAAAACTGGCAGAACAGGTCTTCAGATAGTTAGATATTTTTAGGAGCTGATTTTATGAGCCCAATTCTTGTATCTCCTCATATCTAGAAAAAAACACTAAAATCCTTCATGGTGACGTCTGCTTCTCGTGACTAGCAGACCTTCACAATACTAGAAGAAATGTTCTACAAATAATATGTGCTTGATTGCATGTATTCCCCCTTCACCAAAGTCACATATATACTGACCTTACCCCCTACCTCTTTGGAACAGTTTCTCAGAGCTCTCTGAAATGTTGTCTCTCCGGATGCAGTTCTCATTTTGCCCCAAATAAAACTTACCTCATAACTCTCACGTGCATTTTTTTAAGTCGCCAATTCCCTTCTTGGATCTCCTTTACCAAGCTGATGCACTTGCTCTCCCAGCTGCTGCGAATGTTGGTTGCTAATGCTCACAGAAACCCTCTTCTCTAGAAAATTGCCCTCAGCCAAATGGCAGCTGCCTTGCCTGGGAGGTTGTATTCTTTATCCCAGTAATTGGTGTTATCAATGACTGATTGGCATAAAAATAAAAATGGTCAACTTTCTTGCTTTTGGTCGTTTCTCTGTGTAGTTCAACTTATGCTCCAGAGCTCCTATGGAGATTAGGCTAAAGCTAGACTCCAGATGAGACACATATTGGGCAATCCTCTTTCCTTGCCCTGTCCTGCTTCCTTCATGCTCTTTCTTCTGAAGGCACTGCCTTAAAAAGTATCACATGGACTTGAATATTTACCTTAGGTTTTTCTTCTAGGGAATCTAGCCTTAGGTAGAAATTAAACTAAGTTAAAAATGCTTGTGTATAATATTTTTGACTATAGAGAATATACAGGAAGCTACTAGTATCTGTCATTTTTCATTATAAGGGAGAATTCAGTATAAAGTGAATATAATGTAATTCATCAGTATTTGTATAATACAAGATCAAGGGAACTTCATTAAATATTTTCCTTTCTGAAACATTTCCCTTTAGAAAATATTTACTGAGTGCTGGATAAACTTGATGACAGATATGTGGATAATTTAAAAACATCATTCTACTTAAAGCATACTTTGAAAGATTACTTGGGCCAGGATAAAGTATAGGTATTTTTTAAAAAATAGAGGTGCCTGGATCCTTAAGGGCCTACAAGTCAGAATAGTAGGGAGCGGGTTCTAGGAATCTCTATATAAAATAATAGCATTTTACCTACCATCCTATCAGGGAAGAAGGAATTTTCTTTGTTCTTCTATGTTCTTCTGGATAACATAATAGTTAAATTGACATGAGATGGATTAACAGGAGAAAATCAAACAAAGTTTAATAGCATGTATATGTGGGAGAGACCCAGAAAAACTGAGTAACTCACCAAAATAGCTAAAGCCCTCATCTTAAATACCATCTTCAGCTAAAGACAAAAAAAGGATGTTGGGGGTAGGGGTTTGGGGCCCCAAAAGGTAGGAAGGCAACTGACATGGAGATAGAAAAGTAAATGTTTGGTAAATAAATATCTGCTAAGCTAGGCAGAGACAATGGGACACAGAGAAGAATTTTAACAAAGAGATTTTGCTAGGTTCCTCACTGTCTACCATACCTAATTCATATTATAGTTATCTATGGTAATACTTCCCTTCCTGGAATATGTCCTCTATCTACACTATTTTAGACAGTTAGGGGGAAAGTCAGAGTTTCTTCCTGAGACTTTTAGGCCTTGATTGTTTTCAGCTCAAAATAATCTGCATGCCAAAAAGACATTTTTAGGAGGCAAGTTTCACCTCCCTACACTATCAAAAATACAAAATAAAAAAATAATTGTTTTGATAAATGTAATCACATTTGCATGAACAAAAATAATCTTTTATGCAGATAAATATTTTATCATAACCTTAAGAGTAGTATAGATGATGCATGTAATGTACCCTGAAATGATCCTGGGGAAAAAATGTGTGTGAGTGTGTATGGAGATGAAGGAAGGAGAGAGAAAATAATAAAGTAGCCAAATGGGGTTAAATGTTAACAGTGGATGAAACTGAATAATGAGTATATGGATGTTACTTGTACCATTTTTATTTCTGATACATTGTGTTAGCTGAATAAGTAAAAAAGTTTTTTAAAATAATAAGTGATATAATATGCTCCATGATAGAGCAATGGTGTGGTATAATGAAAACATATATCCAGTTTTTGTTCCTATGGAATTTCTGGCACAAAGCCCCTAGAACCCTTAGAATTTCCTGAGTGATAGGAGTCCTTTTTATGTTAATGAAGTAAAAAGGTAAGCCCCTAGATAGTTTCAGGGTGAGGGCTGGACACCATAAAGACCAAGTATATGATTAGAAGTTTGAAATTTTGGAAGAACCTGACATCCAAAGAGAAGAGAGGGTACTGGAGATTGAATTTAATCACTTAGTCAATGATTTAATTAATCATGCTTACATGCCCAATACAAACTCTAGATACAAGACTTGGTAGAACTTCCAGGTTGGTGAACACACTGACATACAGGGAGGGTAAGATGCCCTGACTCCACAGAGAGAGGGCATAAAGGCTTTATGTCTGGGACACTTCAGATCTTGTTTTATGTGTAACATTTATAATAATACTGCAATAGAAAGTATAGTGCTTTGAGTGAGTTCTGTCAGTTATTTTAGTGAATTGTTGAACCTGAAGGAGTTGTTGGAATTCTCTAATTTATAGCTGGTCTGTTGGCTCTTAGAATTGAGGCTGGCATTTGAAATGAAAGGAGTCTTGTGGGAACCCTTAAACCTATGGAGTTTGATGCTAATTCTGGTCTTGGGTGACCTCGGCTTGCAGCAGCTTGAAGCAGGATTTTCGTTCCCTGGCCAGAGACTGAAGTCAGGCCATGGCAAAGAGAGTGTAGACCACTACAGCCACTACAGCAAAGAGAGTGCTGAATCCTAGTCACTAGACCACTACAGCCACTGATGAGAGTGCTGAATCCTAGCCACTAGACCACTACAGCCACTGATGACAGTCCAGTCCAGCCACTGGACTCTTGGCTTTGTAGAAATGAATTTCTACAAAGTGATGGAAAGTAGTGAAACAAGTAAAGTTTTTATTAGGAGGAAAAAGAGTATGTATGAGTAGACTCTCATGGTGGGCTCAGAGAGAGAGTCACCCTTATGTGGTAGTTTGAGTCACTTATATGGGGTATTTCTTCCAGGTTTCCTTTGGCCAATCATCTTGCTTTATCTGGCTCTGAGTCTGTATTTGGTTTATCTCAGGGTCCTACCATGTGTGCACATCTCTTAGCCACGATGAATTCTGGTGAAAAGGCCTATGGGTAGGTTGACATAACATACTATGGGGTGGTGCCCCCTCCTTTTTTGACCTCTGAGGAGCCTTTCTGCATGTGCGTAGTCAGGAAGGTATTCTTGATCCAAAAATTATCTCTTATGTGGGCAGGGTTAAGTTCCTCCTCGCTCCTGGTATTATTTTTATCTTGGAGTATCTGTCCACAGGGGACAAACTCCAGCTGCTCAGCCTGGGGCCCATCTATCTCATGCCCCAAATCCCCCCTGAGAGACATAGACCCCAATAAATCTTTGTTGGGAAGATGAAGAGTGAAGGCCTGTCTTCTGTAATTTCTTCAGGCCAGCATGGGGCTAGTAGAACCTACCTAGCTGGGGTCATGGAGCTCTCACCCTGTCTCATTAAGGGACCCAGGGTGACTTCTGCTGTTATTTCAACAGGATCAGTTCCAAGGACTGGCCGGAATCTCTGCATCACTGTCATCTTGTCTGGGAAACCATTGTGTCATTAGAAAGGACAAACTAAGTAGATTAAGAAGGCAGGGACCAAAGAACAAAAAAAGAATTATTGTAACCAGAGGCCCAAGCAGGAATAAGAACCAGGCCACGTTTGGTAGCAACTTTGATCCTGGTTCAGATAGACTTAGAACTTGGGTTACCCTGTCCAAAAGAATGGAGCCATTTGGCATGGTCATATATATTTTTGATGTTCTCTTCTATTAGCCCAGTGTGATTGATGTAGGTGTAACAGACACAGTTAGAAGTAGTTGGAGGTGTGCCAACTTGAATGTTAATAGATAAAATATATCTCATTTCTTTTCAGGAGAATAAGCATGAAACCCAGTCTGGACCTTGTACTTTGGGGACACTTGTAAAGCCAGGTAGCCAATTGTCTAATTTTACCTAAGTAGGTTTTAACTTTTGATGTGTTATTAACACATAAATAAAAGGTGCTATTGGTCACTACACATGTGTTTTCTCCTTTTGTTAACATATGATCTAAACCAATTTTATCATCTAAAAAATATAATAGTTATGAGAGGAGACCTTGAAAATGAAAGGTTGCAGCTACCAGTTGCCAGCTGGTGTCTTAAGAATGTCGTGACACACTATTTACAATAGCCAGGACATGGAAGCAACCTAAGTGTCCATCGACAGAAAAATGGATAAAGAAGGTGTGGCACATATACACTATGGAATATTACTCAGCCATAAAAAAAACAAAATTGAGTTATTTGTAGTGAGGTTGATTGACTTAGAGTTTGTCATACAGAGAGAAGTAAGTCAGAAAGAGAAAAACAAACACCATATGCTAACACATATATATGGAATCTTAAAAACAAACAAATAAACAAAAAAAAAACCGTTCTGAAGAACCTAGGGGAAGGACAGGAATAAAGATGCAGACATAGAGAATGGACTTGAGGACAAGGGGAGAGGGAAGGGTAAGCTGGGACGAAGTGAAAGAGTTGCATTGACATATATACATTACCAAGTGTAAAATGGATAGCTAGTTGGAAAAGCAGCCACATAGCACAGGGAGACCAGCTAAGTGCTTTGTGACCACCTAGAGTGGTGGGATAGGGAGGGTGGGAGGGAAACGCAAAAGGGAAGAGCTATGAGGATATATGGATATGTATAGCTGATTCACTTTGTTATAAAGCAGAAACTAACACACCATTGTAAATCACCTATACTCCAATAAAGATGTTAGAAAAAATAAATTAAATAGTATACTAAGAAAAATAAGAAAAAAGAATGGCTGGTGATGTCAAGTCTGATACAGCTCATAAAACCTAAGTTCTCAGCAATACAAGGACTTCTCTGAAATCACACCCATAATGTTACCTAATATTACCTTGCATGTCTGAACCATAGATACTCCATTTTGATTTTTAACTGTAATTTTCTCCTTAATAGCCAAAGCAGATGTCACCATTAATGTTAGTGTTTCTCTAGGTATGAGAAGATGCAAGAATTTTGGCTCACAAAATCTCTTAAAAGTATCTAACTATCTGAAGACCTATTCTGCCGGGTTTTCCCAGTGCACAGAGTGAGTACCTCATTCCTGATCTCCACACTGAACCCCTTTTAGTGGGTGTTAAAAGTCAGCAGCTGCAGCAGCTCATGATTTAATCTTTGTAGAGGTAGATGGTAAGTGCAAATTTCCAGTCAGGAGGGCTCCTTCATGGTCATAAATTCGACCATGGTTTGGGGAGTATTTCATGACCATTTTGTCCCATGGTGCTAGGAATGCTTATTCTCAGGTCTGGTAAAGATTTCACTGATAAGCCACTCAATGTGCTATGACTGAACTAGGTCTTGTTAACAGTAGCCAAAACTCTCTGGACCATCTGTCTTACTAGTCTTTTATGGTCCAGAAAAATATTCCCTCTTGTTTCTTCTTCCCACATCTAGGGTTATACTATTACAATCATTGATCTCATATGGACCTATATAATATCACAATTTTGTCAGAGGCTCAGTCACATATTTGGTAATGTAAGAAACAAAAATTTTCTGAAACAGGCAATGTAGAAAATAATATAGCTAGCAGTATTAGTAAGGTCATAAATAAGAATTTAGGTCAAGAACTTTCATTAGGTGCCATCCAGCATATCCCAGGTCATTTGACTTAGTCTGTTCTGTACCAGTCCTTATCTTTAAGGGAAATTATATACTGGCATTGTCCACAAGGCACCCAGCCCAGTCTCCTAGTGCTACTAGACTGATTATCCTTAATATGATTTAATTGTTCCCAATATAGTGGAGCCTTTAAATTTAAATTACCATAGTCTGGTGTTAACTACATAAATCCATCCCATAATTGTAGGAGGTTTTATTCCTTGGCTGAAAGTTCACTTGTTGCTCTGATTGAGCTTGAGTGATAGAGGAAAATTCATATTTATGGCCAGGGTCAGAGCAGGTATTGTTAATTGGCCAGGTGAGGGGAATCCCACCTAGTAATATCAATAGTGGCCTAAACAGGACTATAATTTGTTTTCTCTAGAATAAATTTCCTAAGGGCCAAACAATTAGAGCCTTGGAGTGGAGAAGTTCAACAAAGGTAACCCAGAAGTACTAGACACAAGCAATTGGCCATAAACCCAACAATTGGATTGATTTTTAAAACTAGCATAGGATGGTGCCCACAATAGGAAAATATTTGATTCATATTCAAGAGTCCAAGTTAAGAAAAAATTATAAATGATCATATGAGTCAGGTCGAGGATCTTGGGCTAGCTGTTTACTTCTGATGTCATCTTTTGCTTGTCCTAGTAGGAGTGTAGTTTCTCCTCTGTTTGGGCATTGTTTTAAGTTGATTTTGAGGTCAACTGTCCTCTCTATAGGCCAGTCCAAAGCAGGGGTCTTTTGTGAATGGAAATTAAACTGTGCCAATTCCCTAGTTTCACTGTGAGTGAGCTAGTTAAGAGTATCTGCTAAGGCTCTTTCCATCTATGTTGGAGATAGTCATTTAAATTATGTCTTTTCTGGTGTGCATAATCCCCAGGTTGTAGGTCATGGAGCATCTGTTCTTCATCCAAAAGTAGATCACCAAAATAAGCTTCAGGAACAAACATAGAGTGTCCTTTTAATAATTCAATTAAATTTTACATTAATATAATGTAACAGCAAGGAACTATCTGGGAAGTGAGTCTTAGTAAATACAAACCTCCATTAACAAAACTGGAATTAAATATTCGTTGAAACATAATATTTTTCTCTCTAAAATTAATCTCATTTCTACTAAATATAACCAAATTAAGACTAATTTGTTTTCAAAATAAGTCTAGTCTCAGTAAACTTGGCCTGATGTTTTATATAAATATAATTGATCATATAGACTTTTTTTTTTTTTTTGGCTTTGCTGAAACTTTTATAAGGAGTCTCAGACTGAACTTTTAAAAGACCTCTTGGGGATAGGAAAGTCATGCCAAAGGCTTATCACAGATTTTCCCTTACAGATTTAGGTGAATTCCTCCCTTTTCGAGGTCCACAAAATACCTTCATCTTCCTTCACCTGTTAAGAGGTAACCTTCATAATTTACCTCATAAAACTGCTGGGAACCAAAGAGTTTCCAATCTCTGGAGGGAGCAGATAGAGAGAAAAGATAAATGTTTCAATCCTGCTGACAAAAGTATAATTTACTAAATTACTGTTAAGTCATAATTTGTTTGAGGGGAAGGTTTTCCTTATACCTGGAAAACAGATTCAAACCAGTAATTTTTCAGATAGAAATCATAAAAATTATAACCACATTCACCAACTCACTCAGTCATTTTGTTAAATTTTTATGAAGTCATCAGTTTTTTCATTAGAAATTTCAATTTCTTACCCAGTTCAACATTATTGTTTGAAAGACAGAAACTTGTATTGATCCAAAAAATCCTTTCTATAAATCTTGAAGAGCAAACATTTTTGCAAATGTATCAGAGTGAAACCATAAGTGTCTGTGAATGACAAAAAAACTTAAGAAGGCATGGTAAAAAACCTGATTACAATGCAATTGACAAAGTAACTTGGTTAATGTTGGGACATACAAAACTTTAAGCTAATAACTAGAATTATAACTGATAACATTTAACCAGGACATACCAGAATTTTAGGAACTCCATATAATTTCTAGAATATCTATATTAATAACATTTACCATACAATATAACCTAACAAAATTCATTACTCATTTGACAATACTTTCTATGTAATTTAACATACCAAATGAACATAATCAGTTCAATATCTCCTTTTGGGATGTTTCAGGGGCTCTTTGAAGCGTCCCAAAGTTAGTTAGAAGTCAAAAGGCCTTCACTAGAATTTGACTTAGGAAGGTTTAGCAAAAAATTATCAAAAAAAGTGTTTAGAACATTCAGTCAGATAGGATCACAGGTCACTGTGAAATAATATTCACTTAGCCAAGTGACAATAAAAAATTTCAAAGACAAATATAGAACAGATTACTTAAAAGGTCACAACAGTAGAATTGCAAGTTACCAAAATCTGGAGAGACTACTTTAGATAGACATTCCTAAAATGTAACTATTCCTATAGAGTTTACCTAAAATCTCTTATCTCATTTACATTTAATTTACTTATAAAAATTTTTGTCATACCAAGTTATTAATTTATTTGCTGCAAATTTGCAACAGATATAATAAGATCTTATTTAACTTCTATTAAACCTAGGTACAATAAAGTATTATACTTAATGTTGATGACTCTAAAGGCATGTCTATATTAATTAGATCAAGTTTATACAATAATACCAGGCATTGATTTAATACTGAATATTTCTCAGTTCACATGAACATGAAATTAATTCTAGTCAGTTACTTACTACATTTTTAAGAATTTATATTTGTGCTTAATTTCCTTTAGGCCAATTAAGTAGAGCTCATTGACAAATTAATTTTGATAATACCATCTGAAGGTAAAAACAAAGATAATGCACACATAAACCTATAAACAGACACAAGGAGAGATCTCATGGCTTCATTTCCTAAACTTAGTCATGAATGAGATATCACAGTATAAAACTTCATATTTGTAAATAACAGTTGGAATAAGAAAAAAGTTAAAAGGTTTCTTCCCCTTTTTTTTACCCCTCAGTTCTCAGGAATTAGAGATGGTCTAGATAAGATAAGGGCTCCTGAGACTCCTGGTCTCAGGGCACAGGGAGGGAAAATCAAGTTTTTGTAGTAGGACTTTTTGTTCTCCCAGGGTCAGAATTCTGAAAAAAAAAAGTATTTTAACAAGCTAGCTTTCTCTGATTGTACATGCAAAAAAAAAAAAAACAAAACAAAAAACAGGTTTTGCAATTTCAAAAAAAAAAAGTTTTTTCTTAATCAATTTTCTCTGGAGTCCAAAGAATATTGTTGCCACACAGTCAAAACTCATCTTCTTTTTTCTGTTGGCATAGTTTCATAGCTAAAATTTAGATTGGCCCTGATAACAGGAGCAGACTTGTTGATAAAATGTTGTCCCAGCAGAGGTTGTCCCTCTGGGGAGGTGGGGTCTTAGTTTGATGAGAAGAATCTGAAGGAGTAAGGGAAATTGCAGCAATGGGGGAAGCTTGGTTTCCCCTATGACAGTTGGGAGAAGTTAGAAGGGGATCGTTTAGAATGTCAGGAGAGTTTTTCTGATTCCTTAAGCTTTTGATTGTAGGAGCCATATAGAGCAGGATTATGATAAAGGGCCATAAATTCCTGGACATAAGGGAACCTCAGTCTATTTTCCCATCCTGTGAAAATAAAGATCTAATTGTAAGATAGTATTTTAATCTAGAGACCCATTTGCAGACCATTTTCCATCCCCCAACTTAAATAAAGGCCAGGCAATGTTACAGCAAAACTTTTTTCCCTTCTTGGTCCATCTGGCTTAGAAAGGGGATCCTCCCATGTTGAGCAACCTGCATCCGAGAACAACACTCCTAGAAAATATTACTAGGAGGCACATGAAGGAGATTCAGAGCATCCTTTGAATTTCCTTTGAATCCTGTTGCTTAATGGAATTTTGAGCCTCTTCTACTCTCCCATTGATCCCTGACCAGATGTCTCTGGTTGACCGAGTTCCTCACATGAGGAATCCCCAGAAGGGGGGACATTTGATGCACTGCCAGTGCATTGCCATGACTGTCTTTGAAGGGAATCTGTTGTCTATGACAGTGCATGGGTTGCCAAGGTCTGGAGTAAAGGGGGAACTCCTAGAGGAACTGGAGTTGGCTGCAATGGAAAGTGCCATGGGAGTCAGGACATGAGGACCGAGAGGTGGGAGTATTCCCATAGGGGATTTTGGACACAGAATAAGGTGGGAGATTAAACAGCAGAAGAACCCCTAGTCTATTGCCCTGTTTGTTTGGCAGCTAAGGTAAAATTGAAGAGAACCTAAGGTTTAGGTGAAAAAGAAATCTTGCCTTGTGAGTAAATTAGGAAAGAAAATCTCAGGAAAAAAGTGAAGGACAGTTGCGCACGCTGGTGGGGTGGTGTGTGTATCAGCGGGCAACTTTGGATGAAAGACACTGGAAGACAGTGGGGCCCAGGAGATGAAATTTTTCTACCCCCAGGAAATAAAGTGTGCTGTGTAGCAGGGTACAATTTGTTGGAGACAGCAGCAGACACCAAGCTATGACTCCCAGCATGTTGCTCACAATGTTGCTGAGGATACACCCCTTGGGTGCTGGGCATGCTGAGGGTTGTGGCTTAGGCAGAGCAAAAGAAAGAGGGAGAGAGGAGAGAGAAAAAAAACCTTGGGCTCCTTCACGGTTGGAAATCATATTTCCACCAGGTTCCAAAGGACAGTGTCACACAAGCACTATTTGAATCTGCATCAGCCTGGGGATACCAGCTGCCACCCTGAATTTGAGGGGAGCCATAATGCACATAATGCAGTGAGGGGACTGAGTTTATGCCTTGTGGGTCTTGAAAAGAAAACAAAGTAGAGAGCAAGAGAAAGAGGGCAAGAAAGAAAGTCAGGGACCTCAAGCTGCAGCCAGACAAAGCCTGCGGTTTACCTTGAATTCCTGGGTTTCAGCACCAAAATGATCTCAGGTGGCTTCAGTCTGCAGCAGATTGAAGCAGGACTTCAGTTCTTCATCCAAAGATTGAAGTCAGCCCTGTCAATGAGAGCGCTGAATCCTAGCCACTAGACCACGGTGGCCAGTGACACAGCCTGTCGGATTTGTAGAAATGAATTTCCACAAAGAGTCAGAAAGTAGTGAAACAAGTAAAGTGTTTATTAGGAGGAATAACAGTACAGTAAGGTTCCTACATATGAATGCGTTCCATTGGAGAGCACGTTCATAAGTCCAATTTGTTTGTAAATCCAACAAAATTAGCCTAGGTACCCAACTAACACAGTCGGCTATATAGTACTGTACTGTAATAGGTTTATAATACTTTTCCCACAAATTATACATAAAAAACAAAGACAAAAAATAAAGAAAACATTTTTAATCTTACAGTACAGTATCTTGAAAAGTACAGTAGTACAGTACAACAGCTGGCATACAGGGGCTGGCATCGAGTGAACAGGCAAGAAGGGTCACTGATTGGAGGAGAGAGAGGAGGTCAGAGATGTTAGAGCTGAAGGATCATCAGCAATAGCAGATGGAGGGCAAGCTGCAATTTCACTCACACCTGATGTTGAGGGCACAGGTTCTGGTTCCTTGATGGATTCAATTCTATCTACACTCTTGAAAAAATGACCCAGTGATATCTAGGTAGTAGCTCTTTTTTTCTCATCATAAATGACATCCTGGGCTTGAAATAAAGATACTGTACTACTGTACTCTATACAGTACTGTACAGTAAAGTACACAGCAGCACAACCACTTGTAGAGGATACATTCATATGACAATATTTGTCAGACATGCGAATTAACTTATGTGATTGGACATGCAAATGCATGTTCACCTCTTTAAAAGTTTGAAATTTGAAAGTTCGTATGTATGGGACTTACTGTATGTGTGAGTAGACATACACGGGTGAGCTCAGAGAGAGAGTCGTGCCTTTGTGGTAGTTTGAATCACTTATACAGGGAATTTCATCTGGGCTTCCTTTGGCCAATCATCTTTCTTTGTCTGGCTCTGAGTCCGTATTTGGTTTATCTCAGCGTCCTCCTCTGTGTGTGTGTGTGTGCATCTCTTAGCCAAGATGGATTCTAGTAAAGAGGACTATGGGGTAGGTTGACATCACCTATGATGGGGTGGCATGCCCTCCCTTTTTGAACTCTGAGGAGCCTTTTTGCCCTTGTGTAGTTGGGAAACTCTCCTTGACATCAAAAATGAGAAATATGTGGTCTCTTTTATTTTTTTAATATGAACACATTTATAATGAAATGTCAAGAATAAGCAAATCTATGGAGACAGAATGTAGATTAGTAATTGCTCAGGGTTGGGGAAGGAGAAAAAAAGGGTATGGTGTTTCTATTTGAGGTAATGTAAATATTTTGGATATAGAGGTGACAGTTGTAAAACATTGTGAGTGTACACTATAAAATGGTTAAATAATGAATTTTATGTAAATTTTATCAGTACAATCATAAAAATATTAAAATATACCATTTTATTTAACCCTTCATCAAAAAAAGTTTAGGAAAGCGTTCTTTCTTTTTTTTTTTAACATCTTTATTGGAGTATAATTGCTTTACAATGGTGTGTTAGTTTCTGCTTTATAACAAAGTGAATCAGTTATACATACACATGTGTTCCAATACCTCTTTCCACTTGCGTCTCCCTCACTCCCACCCTCCCTATCCCACCCCTCTAGGTGGTCAAAACCCAACAAGCTGATCTCCCTGAGCTATGTGGCTGCTTCACACTAGCTATCTATTTTACGTTTGGTAGTGTACATATGTCCATGCTACTCTCTCACTTTGTCACAGCTTACCCTTCCCCCTCCCCATATCCTCAAGTCCATGCTGTAGTAGGTCTGTGTCTTTATTCTCTTCTTACCTCTAGGTACTTCATGACTTCTTTTTTTCTTTCTTAGATTCCATATTTATGTGTTAGCATACGGTATTTTTTTTCCCTTTCTGAATTACTTCACTCTGTATGACAGACTCTAGGTCCATCCACCTCACTACAAATAACTCAATTTTGTTTCTTTTTATGGCTGAGTAATATTTCATTGTATATATGTGCCACATCTTCTTTATCCATTCATCTGTTGATGGAAACTTAGGTTGCTTCCATGTCCTGGCTACTGTAAGTAGAGCTGCAATGAACATTTTGGTACATGACTCTTTTTGAATTATGGTTTTCTCAGGGTATATGCCCAGTATTGGGATTGCTGGGTCATATGGTAGTTCTATTTTTAGTTTTTTAAGGACCCTCCATACTGTTCTCCATAGTGGCTGTATCAATTTTCATTCCCATCAACAGTGCAAGAGGGTTCCCTTTTCTCCACACCATCTCTCACATTTTTTGTTTCCAGATTTTTTGATGATGCCCATTCTGACCAGTGTGAGATGATATCTCATTGTAGTTTTGATTTTCATTTCTCTAATGATTAATGATGTTGAGCATTCTTTCATGTGTTTCTTGGCAATCAGTATATCTTCTTTGAAGAAATGTCTATTTAGGTCTTCTGCCATTTTTGGATTGGGTTGTTTGTTTTTTTATTTTTGAGCTGCATGAGCTGCTTGTAAATTTTGGAGATTAATCCTTTCCATTTGCTTCATTTGCAAATATATTCTCCCATTCTGAGAGTTGTCTTTTGGTCTTGTTTATGATTTCCTTTGCTGTGCAAAACTTTTTAAGTTTCATTAGGTCCCGTTTGTTTCTTTTTCTTTCCACTTCTCTAGGAGGTGGGTCAAAAAGGATCTTGCTGTGATTTATGTCATACAGCGTTCTGCCTATGTTTTCCTCTGAGTTTGATAGTGTCTGGCCTTACATTACGGTCTTTAATCCATTTTGAGTTTATTTTTGTGTATGATGTTAGGGAGTGTTATAATTTCATACTTTTACATGTACCTGTCCAGTTTTCCCAGCACCACTTATTGAAGAGGATATCTTTTCTCAACTGTATATTCTTGTTCCCTGTATCAAAGATAAAGTGACCATACGTGTGTGGGTTTATCTCTGGGCTTTCTACCCTGTTCCATTGATCTGTATTTCTGTTTTTGTGTCAGTAACATACTGTCTTGATTACTGTAGCTTTGTAGTATAGTCTGAAGTCAGGGAGCCTGATTCTTCCAGTTCCATTTTTCGTTCTCAAGATTGCTTTGGCTATTCGGAGTCTTTTGTTTCTCCATACAAATTGTGAAATTTTTTGTTCTAGTTCTGTGAAAAATACCAGTGATAGTTTGATAGGGATTGAATTGAATCTGTGGATTACTCTGGGTAGTAGAGTCATTTTCACAATGTTGATGCTTCCAATCCAAGAACATGGTATATATCTCCATCTATTTGTATCATCTTTAATTTCTTTCATCAGTGTCTTATAATTTTCTGCATACAGGTCTTTTCTCTCCTTAGGTAGGCTTATTCCTAGATATTTTATTCTTTTTGTTACAATGGTAAATGGGAATGTTTTCTTGATTTCACTTTCAGATTTTTCATCGTTAGTGTATAAGTATGCCAGAGACTTCTGTGGATTAATTTTGCACCTGCTACTTTACCAAATTCACTGATTAGCTCTAGTAGTTTTCTGGTAGCATCTTTAGGATTCTCTTTGTATAGTATCATGTCATCTGCAAACAGTGACAGCTTTACTACTTGTTTTCCAATTTGGATTCTTTTTATTTCTTTTTCTTCTCTGATTGCTGTGGCTAAAACTTCCAAAACTATGTTGAATAAGAGTGGTGAGAGTGGGCAAACTTGTCTTGTTCCTGATCTTAGTGGAAATGGTTTCAGTTTTTCACCACTGAGGATGATGTTGGCTGTGGGTTTGTAATATATATGGCCTTTATTATGTTGAGGAAAGTTCCCTCTATGCCTACTTTCTTCAGGGTTTTTATCATAAATGAGTGATGAATTTTGTTGAAAGCTTTCTCTTCATCTATTGAGATGATCATATGGTTTTTCTCCTTCAATTTGTTAATATGGTATATCACGTTGGTTGATTTGTGTATATTGAAGAATTCTTGCATTCCTTGAATAAACCCACTTGATAATTGTTTATGATCCTTTTAATGTGCTGTTGGATTCTGTTTGGTAGTATTTTGTTGAGGATTTTTGCATCTATGTTCGTCAGTGATATTGGTCTGGAGTTTTCTTTATTTGTGACATCTTGGTCTGGTTTTGGTATCAGGGTGATGGTGGCTTTGTAGAATGAGTTTGGGAGTGTTCCTTCCTCTGCTATATTTTGGAAGAGTTTGAGATGGATAGGTCTTAGCTCTTCTCTAAATGTTTGATAGAATTCACCTGTGAAGCTCTGCCTTTTGTTTGTTGGAAGATTTTTAATCACAGTTTCAATTTCAGTGCTTGTGATTGGTCTGTTCATATTTTCTATTTCTTCCTGGTTAAGTCTCAGCAGGTTGTACATTTCTAAGAATTTGTCCATTTCTTCCAGGTTGTCCATTTTATTGGCATACAGTTGCTTGTAGTAATCTCTCATCATCCTTTGTATTTCTGCAGTTTAAATTTTTACTTCTGCTTTTTCATTTCTAATTCTATTGATTTGAGTCTTCTCCGTTATTTTCTTGGTGTGTCTGACTAATGGTTTATCAATTTTGTTTATCTTCTCAAAGAACCAGCTTTTAGTTTTATTGATGTTTGCTATCATTTCCTTCATTTCTTTGTCATTTATTTCTGATCTGATCTTTATGATTTCTTTCCTTCTGCTAACTTTGGGGTTCTTTTGTTCTTCTTTCCCTAATTGCTTTAGGTGCAAGATTAGGTTGTTTATTTGAGATGTTTCCTGTTTCTTAAGGTAGGATTGTATTGCTATAAACGTCCCTCTTATAACTGCTTTTGCTGCATCCCATACGTTTTGGGTCATCGTGTCGCCATTGTCATTTTTTTCTAGGTATTTTTTGAGTTCCTCTTTGATTTCTTCAGTCATCACTTCGTTATTAAGTAGTGTATTTTTTAGCCTCCATGTGTTTGTATTTTTTTACAGCTCTTTTCCTGTAATTGATATCTAGTCTCTTAGCATTGTGGTCAGCAAAGATACTTGATACAATTTGAATTTTCTTAAATTTGTCAAGGCTTGATTTGTGACACAAGATATGATCTATCCTGGAGAATGTTGCATAAGCACTTGAGAAAAATGTGTATTCTGTTGTTTTTGGATGGGATGTCCTATGAATATCAATCAAGCCCATCTTTTTTAATGTATCATTTAGAGTCCATCTTGTTTAATGTATCATCATGGGTTTCCTTATTTATTTTCATTTTGGATAATCTGTCCATTGGTGAAAGTGAGGTGTTAAAGTCCCCTACTATGATTGTGTTACTGTCAGCTTCTCCTTTTATGTCTATTAGTATTTGCCTTATGTATTGAGGTACTCCTATGTTGGGTGCATAAATATTTACAATTGTTATATCTTCTTCTTGGATCGATCCTTTAATCATTATGTAGTGTCCTTCTTTGGCTCTTGTAATAGGCTTTATTTTAAAGTCAATTTTGTCAGATATGACAATTGCTACTCTAGCTTTCTTTGGATTTCCATTTGCATGAAATATCTTTTTCTATACCCTCACTTTCAGTGTGTATGTGTCCCTATGTCTGAAGTGGGTCTCTTGTAGACAACATATATATGTGTCTTGTTTTTGTATCCATTCAGCCAGTCTGTGTCTTTTGGTGGGAGCATTTAATCCATTTACATTTAAGGTAATTATCGATATGTATGTTCCGTTTCCCATTTTCTTAATTGTTTTGGGTTTGTTATTGTAGGTCTTTCCCTTCTCTTGTGTTTCCTGCCAAGGGAAGTTCCTTTAGCATTTGTTGTAAACTGGTTTGGTGGTGCTGAACTCTCTCAGCTTTTGCTTGTCTGTAAAGGTTTTAATTTCTCCATCAAATCTGAATGAGATCCTTGCTGGGTAGAGTTATCTTGGTTGTAGGTTTTTCTCCATCACTTTAAATATGTCCTGCCACTCCCTCTGGCTTGCAGAGTTCTGCTGAAAGATCAGCTGTTAACCTTATGGGGATTCCCTTGTGTGATATTAGTTGTTTTTTCCTTGCTGCTTCTAATATATTTTCTTTGTATTTAATTTTTGATAGTTTGATTAATACATGTCTTTGTGTGTTTCTCCATGGATTTATCCTGTATGGGACTCTCTGTGCTTCCTGGACTTGATTAACTATTTCCTTTCCCATATTAGGGAAGTTTTCAACTATAATCTCTTCAAATATTATCTCAGTCCCTTTCTTTTTTCTTCTTCTTCTGGGACCCCTATAATTCGAATGTTGACACATTTAATGTTGTTCCAGAGGCCTATGAGACTGTCCTCAATTCTTTTCATTCTTTTTTCTTTATTCTGCTCTGCAGTAGTTAGTTCCACTATTTTATCTCCCAGGTCATTTATCCATTCTTCTGCTTCAGTTATTTTGCTATTGATCCCTTCTAGAGTATTTTTAATTTCATTTGTTGTGTTTTTCATCATTGTTTTGTTTCCTCTTTAGTTCTTCTACGTCCTTGTTAAATGTTTCCTGCATTTTCTCTGTTCTATTTCCAAGATTTTGTATCATCTTTACTATTATTATTCTGAATTGTTTTTCAGGTAGACTGCCTATTTCCTCTTCATTTGTTAGGTCTGGTGGGTTTTTACCTTGCTCCTTCATCTGCTGTGTGTTTTTCTGTGTTCTCATTTTGCTTATCTTACTGTGTTTGGGATCTCCTTTTTGCAGGCTGCAGGTTCGTAGTTCCCATTGTTTTTGGTGTCTGTTCCCAGTGACTAACATTGGTTCAGTGGGTTGTGTAGGCTTCCTGGAAGAGGGGACTAGTGCCTCTGTTCTGGTGGATGAAGCTCGATCTTGACTTTCTGATGGGCAGGTCTATGTCTGGTGGTGTGTTTTTGGGTGTCTGTGGACTTATTATGATCTTAGACAGCCTCTCTGCTAATGGGTTTGGTTGTGTTCCTGTCTTGCTAGTTTTTTGGCATAGGGTGTCCAGCACTGTAGCTTGCTGGTCATTGAGTGAAGCTGGGTATTGGTGTTGAAATGGAGATCTCTGGGAGATTTTCATCGTTTGATATTATGTGGAGCTGGGAGTTCTCTTGTGGACCTGTGTCCTGAAGTTGGCTCTCCCACCTCAGGCAGAGCACTGACTGCTGGCTGGACCACCAAGAGCCTTTCATCCACATAGCTCAGAATAAAAGGGAGAAAATGTAGAAAGAAAGAAAGAAAGAATGGAAGAAAGCAAGAAAGAAAGAGGATAAAATAAAATAAAGTAGGATAAAATAAAATAAAGTTATTAAATAAAAGAAATTATTAAGGTTATTTTTTTTTAATTAAAAATAAAAAACAAAACAATGGATGGACAGAGCCCTAGGACAAATCGTGAAAGCAAAGCTTTACAGAGAAAATCTCACACAGAAGCACACACATACACACTCACAAAAAGAGGAAAAGGGGAAAAAGTAATAACTCTTGATCTCAAAGTCCACTTCCTCAATTTGGGATGATTCGTTGTCTATTCAGGTATTCCACAGATGCAGGGTACATCATGTTGTTTGTGGAGCTTTAATCCGTTACTTCTGAGGCTGCTGGAAGAAATTTCCCTTCCTCTTCTTTGTTCACACAGCTCCTGGTCTTCAGCTTTGGATTTGGCCCCGCCTCTGCCTGTAGGTCGCCTGTTCTTCGTTCAGACAGGACTGTGTTAAAGGAGCAGCTGACTCAGGGACTCTGGCTCACTCAGGCTGTGAGGAGGGAGGGGTACGGATGTGGGGCAAGCCTGTGGTGGCAGAGGCCAGCATGACCTTGCAGCAGCCTCAAGCATGACTTGCGTTCTCCTGGGGAAGTTGTTCCTGGATCACCGGACCCTGGCAGTGGCGGGCTGCACAGGTTCCCTGGAAGGGGGTGGTGGATAGTGACCTGTGCTCACACACAGGCTTCCTGGTGGCAGCAGCAGCAACCTTAGCATCTCATGCCCTTCTCAGGGGTCCACGCTGACAGCCGTGGCTCGCGCCCTTCTCTGGAGCTCCTTTAAGCAGCGCTCTTTATCCCCTCTCCTCGCACACCAGGAAACAAAGAGGGAAGAAAAAGTCTCTTGACTCTTTGGCAGGTCCAGACATTTTCCCGGACTCCCTCCCTGCTCGTCGTGGTGCACTTACCCCTTCAGGCTGTGCTCACGCCGCCAACCCCAGTCCTCTCCCGAGCCTCAGCGCCCAGTCCCCGCCCATCCTGGTGGGTGAGCAGACAAGCCTCTCGGGCTGGTGAGTGCTGGTCAGCACCGATCCTCTGTGTGGGAATCTCCCTGCTTTGCCCTCCGCACCCCTGTTGCTGTGCTCTCTTCTGCGGCTCCGAAGATTTCCCCTTCTGCCACCCGCAGTCTCCGCCCATGAAGGGGCTTCTAGTGTGTGGAAACCTTTCCTCTTTCACAGATCCCTCTCACTGGTGCAGGTCCCGTCCCTATTCTTTTGTCTCTGTGTTTTCTTTTTTCTTTTGCCCTACCCAGGTACGTGGGGGAGTTTCTTGTCTTTTGGGAGGTCTGAGGTCTTCTGCCAGTGTTCAGTGGGTATTCTATAGGAGCAGTTCCAAGTGTAGATGTATTTCTGATGTATCTGTGGGGAGGAAGGTTATCTCCACGTCTTACTCTTCCGCCATCTTCCTCAACTGCCTATGTGATCTCTTTATCTTTTATCTGGGCAGGGTTCAGCTCTTCCTTGCTTCTGGTGTTATCTTTATCTTAAACTATCTGTCCACAGGAGATAAACTCCAGCTGCTCAGCCTGGGGCCCATATATCTCTTGACTCAATTCTGCATAGTGAGAAACCAGAATTAAATTGCAGGTCACCAAATTGGAATCGGAGAATTGTTGTCAGAGCATTATTGGTGTTGATTTTCTAAAATAAATAACAAATGTACCAAATATCCCCCTCACTCAGTGGCCTCCAGGGGTTTCACCTCATGCTATTGGATCCCTCTTTTACTTCCACTTATGGCCTCTGATTCTGAAAAGCATGACCAGTGCATCTTTTAGAAATAAATGATTCTTGTATAGTCTTGTTATAATTATAGATTTATAATTAATTATAATTATATAATTATATATATATAATTATATATATAATTTTATATATATATATAAAATTATGCTAAAAATGACTAACAGTAAATTTTGTTTACTGTTTTTGCTAAAAATGACTAACAGTAAATTGGTAGAAATACCTGAAAATCTGTTCTTTCTTGAGTGTGGAATAGATAGAGAGGTGTAGAAGGAAATAAAACTAGAAAGATTGGATAGATTTAAAAAGCACAAAGGAAGTCCAATGAGCAGTAGAGTGTTTTGGACTTTATTCAATAGAAAACAAGGAGTCTCCATGTGTTCTTAAAGGGAGCAGACATTATCTGACTTGTGATTTAAGAAGATAAATTTGGTCACCGTGTAAAGGAAAGATTTTAGAGAAGAGATAACAGAGAAGTCAGGAATCTATTGCCACAATTATCCATGTGAGAGACAATGAGGACCTGAACAGGAGCTGTGGAATCATCACTGAATACACAGGACACCATGACTGTCTGGATGTGGGGAAGGGAAAAGGATCTAAAATTATGCTTTTTCTATGGAGAAGTTTAAGGATTCATGTTCATGAATACTAAAGATAGCATAAATTTGGAGAGAGCCCAAAGGATGATGGTGACTTTCTGGAGATTTAGAGCACTTGGACATAGCAGAAACACTGCAATAAGGTCAGTTTTAATGTGGATAGATGTGAAATACAGCAAAGAAGCAACAGTTGCATTTTCTTTTCCAAATATTCATATATAATCTCCTGTCACTCTGCAATTAAAACTATCTAGTAATGACATTCTATATTATGGGAGAATATTTGAATTCCCAATGTCTTTATATGAGTACTATTTTATTTTAATGAGTGTTATTAACCTTCATTGTGTATGACTTGGGAGATGTCATATGGAGTCTTTAATGGGACTCTTCTACCTCTAGAATGTATATTTATATACATTCACCAATTATTCCTAGTTGAAACAACACATTACATTATACAGCCTGTACACTGGTCACTTTATCATCTTAGAGTTAATTGGTGTCATTTTGGAAATACATATGCATAACTGTAGGCACCAGGTGTGTTGACTCTTTTTCCTTCTTCAGAAATGCATGTCTTTCTAATGGACAATTTCAGGACTAAAATTTAAAAGGGACTTTTGGTATCACCTATTTTATTATTTGATCTTTAGGTAAGTTCTCTTAGATTATTTTCATTTTAAGCTGGCAATATAATTTATTGTTTTTTTATTTTTATAATATTTTTCAGGGTTGTTAACTGACATTTTTGACTGCTCTACATTGCAGGAAGCAGTAGGGCATGTTTAAGGTTCAGGCTCCAGTGACACCCACTTGGTTCAAAATCCTGCCTCCACCACTTAAGATGTGTGATCACAGGCAACTTGCTTAAATCTCTGAACCCCACTTCCTTGTTATAAAATAGGGATACCCTAGAGATGATCCACAGCCAGGTTAGGGCCCACAGGCCAGTATCTGTTCCAAGGAATCTGTACCTCTTCTTGCTGTTTGTCTGAATTGTTGAAACTATGACTCTTGGATACGGCTGCTGCCCCACCTCACAGGGCAGCTGCAGGAAGTAATGTTAAGTCACTCTTCATTCTGTGCTCTCACCCCATCAGCAGGTATTCTCCCCCTTCATGCAGGAAGGTCTGGAATTAGGTAGTTACAAAGCCCTGTCTCACCACCTCCTAACTACATCCAATGTTTCCCAGCTAGCCTAGAAGATCGTCATCACAGGAGAGGCAAGGCAATTAAAAAAAAAATCAAAACCGAGGAGAAACCTCTCTTTCTGCTCTTCTGAAGGCTTCTCTCCTGCACAGGAAGGTCCTGCAGGTATAGACAACACCCTGCTTCAAAATATCTACTCCCCTTTGAAGAAACCATGACCCACGAAGGAGGCAGGGCAGGAAAGGGTTCAATGTTCAGTTTCCTTTAATGACCCCATTCTCCCTGAAAGGCAGGTGCAGGCAGCTAGGCAATGGCAAGAGATGTTCACTTGAAGATCTTGCCCTGATTAAAGGCTTTGCCCGCATGCTGGAAGACCCCATCCCAGGAAAAATATTCTTGAACCAGCGGCTGGATATCCTCGTTGCTGGGATCCAGTTTCTGCTATGTGTATGACTCATAATCCACCTGCCAATCTGGACTCAGGGGAAAGGCAAGTTCCTGGTCTCGGAAGACTCAGACTCCAGAAATGGAGCTGCTATTGTTGGTTCCAAATAGAATGACACTGCAAAGGCATTCTTCCTCAGTTTGTCCAATTGCTGGAACATTCCATTGATAAGGTTGCAGCTTATGAATGTCTGGGTGAGCTCTTCAGGGAAGCAGTAGTTGCAGTACCACAGGAATCAGCCATTTTTATCAAAGTGCTCCCAAAAGTACGGCAGCACCACGGAGAGTGTGTCCTCGTTGGAGTACTTGCGCTTAAATTCATCCAACACAAAGTTACTCTTGGGCAGGTGAGCAAAGGGATCCTTGGCCTTCTGCTCAGCAGCCAATGCCTGCTCACATTCATCCAGCGCCTCCTCAGTAGCAGAGGCAGCTGTCTTCTTCTCCTCCTTCCGCTCAGCTTGGGGCTGCTTCTTCTCTTCTCGAGAAACTTTCTCTTTCCATGGGGTGTCCTTTTTAGGCTGGCTCTCTGCAAACTTTTTAACATCAAACTGGGCTATTTTTTCAGTTTCACCTCACCCAAGACAGCCCAGAACTGGGGCTGGTTAATGCAGGTGAGGAGCCAGTGGTTTGTATTAGGAAAGGACTGGCAGAAAGAAGGCTTCAGAACCTGTTTATAAAGCCACAACAGGGTGCAGACAACTATGATATCAGCCATTGTCACACGTTCGCCCACCAGAAAAGTCCTTGTCTTCAAGTGAGCATCCAGCAGCCTCATAATTTGCCTCACCACCACCTTTGCATGCTCTGTGACCTGCTTGTTGTGGTGCATGTTGCTCAAGGTGGGGAACACCCAGGTACTGGCTGGGGGAACTATGTTTCTATCAGCAAAGCTCACCCACTGCACCACCTGGACTGCTGCTTCAAGAGTACTTCTCCGCAACTCCTCGTTGCTCACATAGGAGGCAATGCCATTGCTCTCAAACACACAGAATCCATCATCACCCTCAAAGGCTGGAACCTTGCCAGCAGGAAATTTACTGAGAAATTCGGGGGTGCAGTTGGTTTGGCCAAAATAGAAGTGGGGTGGTGCGGAGAGCACATGGACTTGATCCCTGCTGTACTGAGTGGCAGTGAGGGCCTTGAAGGCCTTCCAGTTTTCAAGATATGTGCACAAGGTTCCAGCCGCCATGGTGATTCTGCAGAGAAAGGGGCTAATTTATTGTCACATTACTATGTGATCATTTTAAGCTGGGTACCTTATAAAAGTGATGCGTAAGGCTCTTAGAGGGAAGGCTAGCATGAAGATTTTATCAATAATGTGAAGATTCATTAAGTCAATTGAGCTAAATTATCCCATTTCTTAAACAACACTATGATTTTTGAAGCACACGCTCAATCTTTATTCAGCTTACTTAATACATTAATGGTCTTTTAAAATATTTCATATACTAGCTGGAATAAAGAAAAAAATTCTCTTAAAAGTTTTTTTTATTTTATCTCAAGAATTAATATAAGTACATTATTATTATGGTAGATAATTCTACTTAGAATTATTATCTTCTCTTACGTACAGTACTAACATTTCCATAAACTAGCAACAGGGAGAGCTAATATCGCTGGGATTTTTCAACCCTCATTACACGACTGGAACACATTTCTTTGTAAAAAAACAACAACATTCTCAGATGACTATTACCCACTGTGATAAACTATTTCTTACTCTGCCATTATTGTCATAAGAGTTAATGAAAAGCCTCTTGTTACTTTACAAGTACAAATCTTTTTTTAAAATTTTATTTTTTTATGGAAGTAGAGTCAAGTTACAATGTTTCAGGTATACAGAAAAGTGATTCAGTTATATATATATATATATATATATGATATTAATATAGTTCCCTGTGCTATACAGTAGGTCCTTGTTGTTTATCTATTTTATATATAGTAATGTATATCTGTTAATCCCAAATTTCAATTTTATCCCTCACCTCCTTTCCCCTTTGGTAACCATAAGTTTGTTTTCTATGTCTAGGACATTTAAAAATATTCATTCAGAAAATAGTTATTATTATTATGTGACTGACTATGGATTAGGGACTAGGAATACAACAATAAAGACAAATGCTTGTGCCTCATGGTTTTCATTCTAGTGAAGGATAAGGTTATGTCTAAGTGGGTTTTTCCTTTCTTGGCCACACACTTAGATACTGACATTTGAATATCTAAATTTTAGCATCTCATGTTGTTTTGTTTGCTCTATTATGCATCTCTGATTGTTTTGTGTATTTTGTCTTTAGGGAGTTGGTAACAACTTAGTGGTAAAAAGTGCAAGGTTAGGGCCTTATTGCCTAGGTCTGAGTCCTGCTCAGCTATTTTCTAGTTGTGTTATATTGAACAAGTTTTCTTTATCATTATAAGCTTCCCAGGAATAGCAGTAGGGACAACTATGCCATAGGTTTAAAAGAGACACTTGTAAAGCACTGAGCAGAGTGCCAGGCACATTCATTAACCATTATTTCTTAAGATTAACTATTAATTTTGAGACCAAATATTTTCATTAATACATATTTTTCATATCCTATAACAATTAGAATGGTGCTGTGTTCACAGAGAGGCAATAATAAATTCCCTGGAAAAAAGTAATAAGAGCAGCTTTGATAAAGAAAAGCAGGGGAGAATACACAGGCTCTAAACAATTCCATCAGGGAAGTGATAAATGAAAGGGAGAGGGAAACTGAAAACAAAGGTCTCAAGGTAAAGCCATACTCCATAGTTAGCTACTTTTACCATTTATTAATGACCAGTCTTAAGGGGGAGGATTCAAAAGAATTTTTTTTTTGTTTTTTAAACAATATTCTCCTCAGAATTGAAACTCCGTATCTATGGTTCTCCCTTTCCCTGGAGGAAGTTAGATAAGAGGATACAGAGAAAGGGTCATCTTTGAAAAGTCTTCTCTTCCTTGACATGAGTTTCAGACCCAATAGCACAATGTGTTGGAGAGGCAAGGGAATTGTGGCCCATCAAAGACTGCAAAAGACTGCAAAGATGTCTTCCTTCTCTGCTTTACTAAGAAGCCAGATGCCTGGGAATGACTGCTTTGGTCTCCTGACATCTCCAGAAGGTTTGATGTGTTACTGTGGGAGCCAATAAACCATTTTCTCTGTGATGACAGACTTCTGAGTCCAGCTGTGTCAGACACAAAGAGGAGTGATTCTTTCCTTCAAATGTTGGGGCTCTCACCTAGTGTGAGACACCTCGATGGGGTTGTAACTTTGGGGAGATGTGACAATGATAGCATAGCCCTGTTTGCTGGGTCTGAGTGATGCATAATTCTTGCAGTCAGCAAAATCCTCAGCCAAGAACAGAGAAACCTTTTGTACCGAGTTTCTCTTTTCTTCACACTCTTCTCTTTAGAGAATTCTGAGTTGAATTGGGCTGATGGAGATTTTGCTGTTTATCACATCAGACAGCCTTCTCTCCAGACACAATTCTTCTGGGAGTTTCACTGATTTTAGATGAAAGTCTACATGTGCCACATCCAAATTTGGGCTGAAGAATTTAGAAATGTAATCAGGAATCATCACTATTTGGAAAATGTCTTTGTCCTTGCTTGTTAGTTTAGCTTTTGCTGTGGGTTTTCTCAGTCTGGAGCTGGTCCAAGCAAATATGCTTTTACCAGCACCCTTCATGGCAAACTATGCTGTTGACAGTATGATTTCAACCTGAGAGTAGATAGAGTCCCAGACTGTGAGCTGATTGAAATCTCTCTCCTCAAGTACTGGAGGAGGAACAATCTTTTATTAAACCAGACAGCACCCATTATGTCATGTCCTGGTAATGTGTCATTGGCATGGCAATAGGAGATAAATAGCCTGCTACACCTCAGCTCAAACTCACCCAGTGATTCATGAAGCACCATTACATTAAGGCAACTCAAAGTGGCTCATATAAAAAATTATTCATAAATCTCACCTATATGAATGCAGATTTAGAAAAGCAAATGGAGTAATATAAAATAATTCAGTAAATTTATCATGAAAAATGCATTTATGCCAATGTGTAAAGTTTGCTGCTAAAATATGAACAAGATGGTAAAATAAAAAACAGAAGGTTTGTCAATGTATCAAGCAGGTACAAAAGGATTTAGATATGGATAGGGGGCTCTGTGTGTAAGTTATAGTGTCTTTTTATTGATGGCATTTAAGTTGGTTCATGTTTAGAGCAAAGCCTTTTTCATTTCCAGAAGCAGCTTGAAAATGACAAATGGTATTTGTAAAAGGATAAGGAACAGATATTTTTATAGGGCGAGGGAACAAACTGATGTATAGTTTATATATAGTTTATAGTTTATATAATGCTTGATAAGACATGGATCTGTCACTTTATATTAAGTACATTCTAGTGATCTAGTAACATGTTAATTCGCCTGGAAGAATTGAAAAACAGAACCCCTGACCTGAAGGTACATACACTGTAAACACATTTTCTTGAAAAAATGCCATAGAGGAAGAGCAGTATAAATTAAAACACTTAGCTATTTATCATTCAAATTATATTTGTGATTCTTAGAAGTATGGAGTGTAGTAATTTAGGAAACTGTGGATAATCTAAAATGAGGGATAATTTTTAGGAGAAATAAGGGAGAGGGCATGCAGGGTAGCATGGGGGCTAGGGTAGCACCGTGGCTCATGTACAGCTGTCAGTTTGGGTCACTGATGAGAGAGATAGGAAGTAAGGGGGTGGGAATAGAGACCTAGAGAGAGCTTGAAAGATTAAAAGAGAAGCATAGAATACATGTGCCAGGCAATCAGGAGACATCATTGCACTGAGAATATAACTGCAGGCACTGATTAGGTAAAAGGCTCCACACTGTCTTTCCATGAATTGGTGAATTTTGCATTCAGGTTTACAAGATGAAAGCTTTCTCTTTAGAGCATTTGCTACTGTGCACTTCCCAGGATGCTTGAAATCTTGCCTAGTCATCACTAATCATTCACTCATCCCTTGCTGTATTCAGTTGTCTGAGATCCTGATGCCCTATCAACCTATCTGATTTCCAAAAGACTACAGATCTATTGGAGCATTTGAAATTGGGCTTCAATGGGGCTTCTGATCATGTCTTCATTCCTCCCTCCTCAACAAACAAAATTAGGCTTGGAAGAACTCCCTTTGCTTTTCATTCATTTGCATGTTAATAAAACAAAACCAAACCAATGGAGTAGGGATCTATCATTTTGATCTGCTTGTATCCCAGGGAGCTTTGTTAAACTACTTTTATCACTCACTACTGGAAGCAGCCAATTGAGTGAGGAACAATCTCTGAAGCCTGTTACTGATCTTGCTAACACAGAGGTAGGTGTAGTTAGTGGAAAGATATATGGATATAGATTCAGAAGATCCCACTGTACTCATACCCTGGATCTGCCTGAGGGTAACTCTTTTGGGGATCTGACTCCTGTTATCAGGGTGAAATAAAACAACCTCTATAAAATATGTTGTAGTAACAAAAAGCTGAACATTCACTTATTAATAAATAAAATCATATTTTCAGGTAAATACACAATGAAATGTCTCCCTGTGATTCATGCTTAGCTTTGGGGATACCACGGTAAAAGGGATTGATATGGTTCTCCCTCTCGTGGAGTTCCCAACCTAGTAAATTAGGGGTTTGGAGGATGAGAAAAATGTCATTGAACTAGGAAGAAAGAGGAGGAACATGAGAGGTGCTAGGCTAAAAATCATATGATTATGTACCTTAATGAAACTGTAGACATAATTTCCTATACATGAAATAAAATGCAGCAAGACCTAAATTTTCTTGTTCATGATCTATTTCCTTTTCCCTATTACCAACCCTGGTCATAACATACAAGATCTACTGAAATTCTGGCACTTGTAATGTCCCAGGCTAGATAAATGTACCACCCTTAGAAACTCCAATTTGTTCTTCTGGCAACAAAGGAATCTTCTTAGGTTGTTGGATCAGAAAAAAAAATTAGTTACAGAGACTAGCAGGGAACAAAGAAACAGAGAAGGAATTAAGGCAAAAAAAAAAAAAAAGAAAGAAAGAAAAGAAAAGAAAAAATGAAAAAAAGAAGACAGAAAAAAAGAAGAAAGAAATAATGGGCTGGAGAAAAAAAGTATTAAAATCTTGTCATTCTTGCTTACTCCCCAGTCTTTATTTATTTATTTATTTATTTTTCACTGTATACATTCACCAATGCATGGAAAGGCAGTGTGGAGGCTTTGATCCAATCAGTGCCTGCAGTTATATTCTCAGTGCAATGATGTCTCATTATAAAATGTTATAAATTATAAAAGGTTATAACTCAGGAGCACAGAGCTTCCATGCCCTCTGAGTTCTCTACTTCCCAAATCTCCACAAGTTCACCAACCTGGAAGTTCTCTGAACCTTATCATTCTGGGGTTCTATGGAGGCTTCAGTACAATGGGCATGACTGACTAAATCACTGGCCATTAGTGATTGTGTCAACCTTCAGCCCCTCTCCCCTCTCCAGGAATCAGGGGGTGGGACTGAAGGGAAGTAGAAAGATCTTAGAGGAACCAGATTCAAGCCACTGGGCAAAGAACAGCTCTGCCTGGATATTTTAGTAAAATACTCTGGTGACTGTCTAGAAGATGAGCCAGAGATATTTGGGGGGTATCAAGGCAATGCCAGCCTCACAGAATAAGTTAGGAAGTATTCTTTCTCCTGAATTTCTTTTGCATGACTTTGAGAAGGCTTGGTGTTAGTTCTTCTTTAAATGTCGTATGATTCACCAGTGAATCAATTTGCCAGCTATCAATTTGTTCCAGAGCTCTTTTTGTAAAGAGGGTTTTGATTACTGATCCAATCACCTTACTAGTTATGAGTCTATTCAGATTTTCTATTTCTTTGTGATTCAGCCTTGGGAGGTTTTATACTTTTAGGGATTTGTCCATTTTATCTAGGTTATCCAATTTGTTACAGTACAATTTTTCATAATCCTTTTTATCTCTCTACAGTCAGTAATAATGCCCCCATGTTCATTTCTGATTTTAATAATTTGTCTTCCCTTTTCTTTAGTCATTCCAGCTAATGATTTGTCAACACTGTTAATTTTTCCAAAGAACCAGTTTTGGGTTTTGTTGATTTTCTCTATTGGTTTTCTACTCTCTATTTTTTCTCTGCTCTAATCTTTATTATTTGCTCCCTTCTGCTAGTATTAGGTTTAGTTCATTCTTCTTTTACTAGTTCCCTAAGTTTCATGAGGTTAGGTTGTTGATTTGAGGGTTTTAAAAATGTGTTTATAGCTATAAATTTCTCCTTAGCACTGCTTTGCTCTTTCCCACGTTTGGTGTGTTGTGCTTCATTTTCCTTCATCTCTAAGTATTTTCTAATTTCCCTCTTGCTTTCTTCTTTGACATGGTGGTTCTATAAAGTGGTTTAATTTTCACAAATTTGTGAATTTTCCACTTTTCCTCCTGTTGCTGGTTTCTTTTTTTTTAATAAAAAATTCTTTTTTTTTAAAGATTTTTTTGATGTGGACCATTTTTTTTTTTTTTTTTTTTGGCGGTACGCGGGCCTCTCACTGTTGCGGCCTCTCCCATTGCAGAGCACAGGCTCCAGACACACAGGCTCAGCAACCATGGCTCACAGGCCCAGCCGCTCCGCGGCATGTGGGATCCTCCCAGACCAGGGCATGAACCCATGTCCCCTGCATCGGCAGGTGGACTCTCAACCACTGCGCCACCAGGGAAGCCCTGGACCATTTTTTAAAAGTCTTTATTGAATTTGTTATAATATTGCTTCTGTTTTGTTTTGGTTTTTTGGCCCTGAGGCACTCTGGATATTAGCTCCCTGACCAGGGTTTGAACCCACACCCCCTGCATTGGCAGGTGAAGTTCTTTTTTTTTCTTTTTGAATTAATTTTTTAAAATTTATTTTATTTTTATTTATTTACTTTTTGGCTGTGTTGTGTCTTCATTGCTGCAAGAGGGTTTTCCCTAGTTGTGGTGAGTGGAGGCTACTCTTCATTGTGGTGTATGGGCTTCTCATTGCAGTGGCTTCTCTTGTTGCAGAGCATGGGCTCTAGGCATGCAAGCTTCAGTAGTTGTGGTGCACAGGCTTAGCTGCTCCACAGCATGTGGGATCTTCCCAGACCAGGGCATGAACCCATGCCCCCTGCATTGGCAGATTCTTAACCATTGTACCACAAAGGAAGTCCAGAAGGTGAGTCTTAGCCACTGGACTGCCAGGGAAGTCTCACTCTTTCTGATATCTATTATCCCATTGTAGTTGGAGAAGATACTTTGTACGATATCTATCTTTTAAAATCTACTGAGACAAATCGTGACCTAACACATGGTCTGTCCTGGAGAAGGTCCCACATGCACTTGAGAAGAACATGTGTTCTGTTGTTGGGAAGGGTTCTGTGTATGTCTGTTAGATCTAATTGGTTTATTGTGTTGTTCAGTATTGTGTCCTCTACCTCCTCACTTCTATTGTCTGGTTGTTTATCCATCATTGAGAGTTGAATATTGAAGTCTCCAACTATTATGTAGAACGATTTTTCCCTTCAGTTCTGTCCACATTTGCTTGTCTTTAAGTATGTAAATGTTTATGATTTTACCTTCTTGCTCTATTGAACCCCTTATTAACATATAATGTCCTTCTTTGTCTCTTGTAAACTCTTCTGAGTTAAAGTCTATTTTGTCTGATATTAGTACAGCCACTCCTGCTTTCTTTTGGTTACTATTTGCATGGACTATCTTTTTCTATCTATGTTCAACTTTTTTTTGTCTTTGGATCTGAAGTGAGTCTCTTATAGGTAGCAAATATTTGCATCATATGTTTTTATCTTTTTTATCTGGGAATGTCTTAATTTCTCCCTCATTTTTGAAGGACAGTTTTGCTAGGTATAAGATTCTTTGTTGACAGCTTATTTCCTTCAACACTTTGAATACATCAATCCAAGCCATCTGATCTCCAAGGTTCCTGATGAGAAATCTGCTAATGATCTTCCTGGCAAATCTTCCTCTCAGCTTCCTGGATAATAATATACGTTATCATGTCTTATGCAACAGAAAATTTTTCTACAGTGTCCTGATATCAGTTAAGTTGTAACATCTTTTTGAGACCAGAGTTTAAGGAAAAGGAATTGAATATATCAAGTGTAGATATTATGAGGTCTTTAAAATTCCTACAGATTTTCAAACTAGAAATGAAAATGTCACTGAAGCATCTTACAGATTTAAATGTCTAACAAAGTAAATACCAATCTGTAATAACATACATAAAGAAAAATCTCTTTGGGATCATTTTTTTCTAAGCATAAAGGGGTCTTGAGACCAAAACATGAAAGAAAAGAAAAAAAAAAAAAAGAAAGCAAAACACTGTGGTTTATCCCCAGCCATGATTGGTCCATTTCTTTCTCTGACCTCATAAGGTGCCATTAAGTCCCTGGTTAGGCCTAAGTTTTTTTGTCCTTAGAGTCCAGGAAGATTCTTTTTGTGACCTGATATCCTTGGACTCACAGTGAGCTTGTGTTTTCTCCTTGTTTTTGCCATCTTGTTTTCTTTATTTTTTTCTTTTTCTCTACTCTTTTTTATTTTTCTCATTTTCTTTTGCTTTTCATTTTACTTAGTTTTCTTTGTTCTGTTTTCTCGTTTTCCTTTATTTTTGTCTTTTTATCATTTTTTCTTTCTTTAAAAAATTTTTTCTTCTCAATTTTTTTTGTTTTCCCCACTTTTTTCTTTCTGCTTTCTTTTATTTCTTTGTTCTTTTTCTTATTTTATCTTATTTTTCCCCTAATATTGCTAGTATTAGTACAGTTAGTATAGTTAGTATTGTTGGTATAGTTAGCATAGTTGGTATAGTTAATATTGTTTATTAGCATAGTTAGTATAGTTAGCATTGTTAATATTAGCACTGTTAGTATAGTTACTACACTTAGCATAGTTAGCATTGCCAGTTAGTGCTGTCAGTTGGTGTAGTTAGCAGGCCACCATGATGAAGGGCCCCAAGGCCATCTCTGCTGATGAGGAGGTTCATACTGACAACTATGAGATCCTCCACATCATTGGTGAAGGTAACTTTTCCAAGGTGAAGCTGGCCTGGCACATTCTGACTGGGACAGAGGTAGCCAACAAGGTCATTAAGAAAAGTCAGCAGAGCTCCTCCAGCCTCCTGAGACTTTTCTGGGAAGTCCACATTATGAAGGCTCTGAATCACTCCTATACTGTACAGCTGTTGGAGGTGACTGACACTGTTCCTGGACATGGAGTACCTAAGTGGGGGGAACATGTCTAGCTAGGTACAGGACCATGGCCACATGACAGAGGCAGAGGCCTGAGGCACATTCTGGCAGCTGATCTCTGCTCTGCAGCACTGCCAACAGTGGGCATCATGCACCAGGACCTGAAGCCATGGAACCTCCCCTTTGATGTCAAGATGAACATGAAAATTACAGACTTTGGCCTCAGCAATGAGTTTAATTAGTGTGACAAGCTTGATATCTTCTGTGGCAGCCCCATTCATGCTGCCCCAGAACTCTTCCTGGGCCAGAACTATGCCAACCCCTTGGTGGACGAGAGGAGCCTGGGGGTGGTTCTCTACTTTATGGTGACTGGATCTCTACCCTTTGGAGGAGAGAACTTTTGGGAGCTGGGCAGCAAACCTTGAAAGGGCAACATTATATCTCCTTTTATCTCTCCTTAGAGATAGAAAGTCTCTTGAAAACAATGATGACCCTCAACCCCAGGAACAGAGGCACTTTAAGTGACCTAATGAGGCATCCATGGGTGAACATGGGCGAGGAGGAGCCACTTAGGCTGTACAGTGAGCTGTCTTGTGAAAAGAGCCCCTGAGATTGGGGTGAAACCAGGTTCACCACTCAAGAACAGGCAGGAGGCATGACAGCATGAGCTCTAAGGAACACAAGGTTGGGTCTGCACCATCACTATGAGGGCCTCCCCTTCCACTAACCTCAGCAGCCACAGGGTTGAACCTCCCCAAGTCCTGAGGTGTCTGTGAAAAGTGAGCCTCTTAACCCCACATGGCTGTAACAGGGAGAAAATGAGTGGCTTCAGGAGGACCAGGAGTCAGGGCAGAAGGCCAGAGAGCCTGCCAATTCTCCACCCAGCCTGGAGGTGAGGACTGCCACTCCCATCCCAGCCCTCCAGTGTGGGCCTGGGGCATCACCCTCCATCGGGAGCACCAGTAGCATGACTGGAGCTCAAGAAGGAACCAGCTGCTCTCAGGGTGTATCCAACTCTGGAAATTCCTCCCATGCTGGGGAGGCTGATAGAGTGTCCCCAGCTGCTCCCTCTGGCCACAGCCAGAAACAGCAGGGTGTGGCTGGGAGATTCTGGAACTTTATTTTAAAACACCTATGTTGCAGACTGCCCAGCAAGAAGTGTCAAAATAAAGTGAGACCAATGTAATACCAAATGGATGGCCAAAGCAGGAAGGTCAGGCCGTGCTCCCTGGGACTTTGTCCATTGGATGATGGGAGTGTTCTATGCACATCCATGGCCTTCAGAAGCATCATATCCAAAACATGGCCAGCTCAGAGGATGGTTTGGAGTCACCTGGAGGACCAGAGTAGAGGTCACCCTTACTGCAGGTCTCTCCCCTCAGTCCCCACCTAGGTGAAAATTAAGAGACTGAACTGCATCTCCTGGGACACGTTCCCTCACTCTGTCTTCCATGTTGTTGGAGGAGGGGGATAGCTCTTTTCAGCTACTTTGTTGTTCCAATTCTTGTCAATAAACTTGATGCTCCAGAAAGATGTATCACAAACACTTTGTTTTGAATCTTCCCTTCACAGAATTGGGGCTATGCATTTTCCAGTTTGAGAAGCATGTAGTCATGCAGCACTTGGAGATAATGAGAACAACTAAATGGAAAAATGACCTAAGAGAATTATCACGATGACTCCCAACGGCAATAACTGCTGCATTGCAGGGCAGAAATGCAGAAAGTGTGTATTACCTTCTAGCACTAACATTACCAAACATTTTCATAAGGTCCAAGAGGAACTTTTGGTCCCTGCAACCTGTGTTAATTATGAGAAATGCCATAAAATTATTCTATAGTTTACACTGAGCTTAACTAGTATTAAAGAAGTAAGGATTTCAGGTGTCTTTAGAAAGGAATTGCCACAGATACATCATTTCATTAATTGAAAGGCTCTTTATAAACTTGATCCTGGATACCTCTTTGCCCTGGGTTGTTTGCTTTATTAAAAAATTTATTTAACTGCACTGTATACTTGAAATTTGCTGAGAGAGTAGATCTTAAGTGTTCTCGCTACACACACAAAATGATAACATTTTGTGGTGGATATGTTAATTGTTTTTACTAAATCATTTCACAATGTATATTTATATCAAAACATCATGTTGCACACCTTTGATATATATAATTTTTATTAATAAATAAAATTCTCACTGAAAGATAAAAAAAATTATGACTGAGAGGTCTGTAATAAGATAACAAGGTCCCATGAACCAACCTGTGTGTGGTGTGGTCAGTTTCCTGTGCAGCTGAGTTTCCTATCATGTAGGATTTGGGCTCTGCTCTCCCCTTTCCCATGGGGAGGGGCCCCAACATGTGGATTTGACCACAGGAATTGGAGAACAGCCATCGGTGCAGTAAGGAGTTGAAGTGTTAGTTTCTGGCCTTACATTTAGGTCTTTAATCCATTTTGAGCTTATTTTTGTGTATGGTGTTAGGGAGAGATCTAATCTCATACTTTTACATGTACCTGTCCAGTTTTCCCAGCACCACTTATTGAAGAGGCTGTCCTTTCTCCACTGTACATTCCTGCCTCCTTTATCAAAGATAAGGTGACCATATGTGCGTGAGTTTATCTCTGGGTTTTCTATCCTGTTCCATTGACCTATCGTTCTATTTTTGTACCAGTACCATGCTGTCTTGATTACTGTGGCTTTGTAGTATAGTCTGAAGTCAGGGAACCTGATTCCTCCAGCTCCATTTTT
Source organism: Aethalodelphis obliquidens (assembly GCF_003676395.1). Classification (NCBI taxonomy): domain Eukaryota; kingdom Metazoa; phylum Chordata; class Mammalia; order Artiodactyla; family Delphinidae; genus Aethalodelphis; species Aethalodelphis obliquidens. The sequence goes on along the minus strand of NW_020837976.1, from coordinate 21,835,844 downwards.
CGTTCTCAAGATTCCTTTTGCTATTCGGAGTCTTTTGTGTTCCCATACCAATTGTGAAATTTTTGTTCTAGTTCTGTGAAAAATGTCAGTGGTAGTTTGATAGGGATTGCATTGAACTGTAGATTGCTTTGGGTAGTAGAGTCACTTTCACAGTGTTGATTGTTACAATCCAAGAACATGGTATATCTCTCCATCTATTTATATCATCTTTAATTTCTTTCATCAGTGTCTTATAATTTTCTGCATACAGGTCTTTTGTCTCCTTAGGTAGGTTTATTCCTAGATATTTTATTCTTTAAGTTGCAATGGTAAGTGGGAGTGTTTTCTTGATTTCACTTTCAGATTTTTCATCATTAGTGTATAGGAATGCAAGAGACTTCTGTGCATTAATTTTGTATCCTGAAACTTTACCCAATTCATTGATTAGCTCTATAAAACTCTTAGAGGAAAACATAGACAGAACACTCTATGACATAAATCACAGCAAGATCCTTTTTGACCCACCTCCTAGAGAAATGGAAAGAAAAACAAAAATAAACAAATGGGACTTAATTAAACTTCAAAGCTTTTGCACAGCAAAGGAAATCATAAACAAGACCAAAAGACAACCCTCAGAATGGGAGAAAATATTTGCAAATGAAGCAACTGACAAAGGATTAATTTCCAAAATTTATAAGCAGCTCATGCAGCTCAATAACAAAAAAATAAACAACCCAATCCAAAAATGGGCAGAAGACCTAAATAGACATTTCTCCAAAGAAGATATTCAGACTGGCAACAAACACATGAAAGAATGCTCAACATCATTAATCATTAGAGAAATGCAAATCAAAACTACAATGAGATATCATCTCACACCAGTCAGAATGGCCATCATCAAAAAATCTAGAAACAATAAATGCTGGAGAGGGTGAGGAGAAAAGGGAACACTCCTGCACTGTTGGTGGGAATGCGAATTGCTACAGCCACTATGGAGAACAGTATGGAGGTTCCTTAAAAATCTACAAATACAACTACCATATGACCCAGCAATCTCACTATTGGACATATACCCTGAGAAAACCATAATTCAAAAAGAGTCATGTACCAAAATATTCATTGCAGCTCTATTTACAATAGCCTGGAGATGAAAACAATCTAAGTGTCCATCATCGGATGAATGGATAAAGGAGATATGGCACATATATACAATGGAATATTACTCAGCCATAAAAAGAAACGAAATTGAACTATTTGTAATGAGGTGCATAGACCTAGAGTCTGTCATACAGAGTGAAGTAAGTCAGAAAGAGAAAGACAAATACCGTATGCTAACACATATATATGGAATTTAAGAAAAAAAATTGTCATGAAAAACCTAGGGTTAAGACAGGAATAAAGACACAAACCTACTGGAGAACGGAGTTGAGGATATGGGGAGGGGGAAGGGTGAGCTGTGACAAAGTGAGAGAGAGGCATGGACTACACATACACTACCAAACATAAGGTAGATAGCTAGTGGGAAGCAGCCGCATAGCACAGGGATATCAGCTCGGTGATTTGTGACCACCTGGAGGGGTGGGATAAGGAGGGTGGGAGGGAGGGAGATGCAAGAGGGAAGAGATATCGGAACATATGTTTATCTATAACTGATTCGCTTTGTTATAAAGCAGAAACTAATAAAAAAAACTTGCTCTTAAGAAATCAGCAGAACCTCAGAAGACTGCTCATTATATATACTTATCCCACCTGAAGTAGAAAGAGAAAATGAATTGCAATAAATGAACTTTCATTCCACCCAGAGGCTGGAAGCTGAAAGCAATATAATCTAAGTCTGAGAACAGTCTGGTTCTCACTTTTTTATTTATTGAGAATTTAGGGAAGGGAGACTTTGTAAAGACACTAAAAGATTTTTTTCTGGACAGCCTCCTATAGAAAAGCCAATGCTCTCTAAAAGAGCCTACTAGTAGAATGTTAATATGACATTGAGCTACTAATAAATATAGCCCAGGAAGAGTCAGTTTTATAGCCTCTACCAGAGTGCTATCCTAAACTCACCCTCTTCCCCTTTGGAAAGTCACTATTTACATAGATTAATAAGTAGATTCACACAGAGGAAATAAAATGTTTCATAATAAAAAAAAAAGAAGTTGAAGTGTTGGGAGTGAGGCTGGGGAGTGGGGTGTTGGATGAGCACCCCTTGTTTCCAGACCACCTCCACTGGTGCACTGTGCTCTGTGTCTCCAAACTTAAACATCCCCCAGTTCAGGGCTGGAAAGCAGTCAGGCCTGATGAGAGAACACTCTGCTTATGAGAACATCTCCTGTTCTGTAAGCCTTGGGCCTAGACTGGCTGGCTGCGCCATGGCTGCTCCTGGTTGCCCTCATTAGTCCAAGCACAGTCCCACAGGGAGGGCTGTGGATTTTGTTCTAAAGAGCAGGGAGTCCATGAGCAGGGAGTGACATGGTCACCTTCCATTGGATGAGACATCTCTGGCTTCAGGTGCCCAGTGGGCTAGTCCTAGAGGAGGCGGATGGGACACCACGCATGACCTCACCACATGAGGAAGGACAGGAGGAGATGGAGGAGCAGGGAGCTGTGAACGAACGGGAGAGACTTTATCGTGTTTCATCACTGCCTGGATCATTCTTGTCTGTGGCCTACAGCATCCACACACCCAGCACACATTCACTGAGGTCGTACTGTGTGCTGGGCAGCTTTTAGACACCAGGCACAGAAGGGAGTGAAGCAGGTGGGTTTCCATTCTGAAGGAACAGACAGCACAAATAAGTCCACAGGCAGAAGGGTTCTGGCAGGGTTGTACTTGGAGCTCAACGATATCAGCAGGAATTGTCTCTCCCAAACTCTTGGCTCTGCATACTGGTGTCATCCTCACTCAGGTGGCTGTACCTTTATGAGAGCAAGATGACCACCCTTTCACAGGCTGAGGTCATGTCTCTTCTGCTCCAAAGAGAAATCTTACTTCCCTGTCTTTATAAGCTCATGTTAATATTTTTATTCTTTTTGTTTTTGTTATAGTCTCTATCAGTACCACAAAATACAGCTTTCAGTCATATTCAGTTATAATTTTGATTATGACTAGTAAAAACAAAAACTGATTTGAATTAAATTAAGCTAATACTAAAAATAATAATAGTGATTTATTCTGATCTGCAAGGTTGGCACACAGAATGAAAAGGCAGAATATAGCTGGGTTCAGGAGAATAAAAGCAGAAAATGTAAAGCTATCATAACTCCCTTTTTGACTCCTGATTCTGCCTTTCCCAGCATATCTGCTCTTTTTAGTTCTCCCTGCATGGCAGCTCTCTGTTGCAGATGTGGTTTCTAGGATTAAGATGCTGAAATAGTTGGGATGCAAGATGTTTATCAGCAATCATTATAAAGGAAAGCAGGAGAAAACAGAATTGGGTGGAGAAAAAAATTCAAATTCAAAGCAGGAAAAAACAGAATTGGGTAGAGGCATGCCTGACCAGGCCTCTACCAAGTTGGCAGAGATCTGGAGTGAGTATTACCCATCAGGGCTATGCCCTGTCAGGCTGAAGTGAGGGCAGCATTTTACCCCCTCTTGGCAGACGTAGGATTTGGGCTGCCCTAGAAGATGTGAGAAGGACATGACTTCAGGAAAAGGCGGGTCTGGCTTCATGGAGCTGAGCAGGGACTGACAAGAAGCTGTGTGCTGACCACACTTCTCAAAACTGGCAGCAAGTCTTTCCTTAAAGGGATCTGAGTGTCACATCTTCATGTTCACCACACTCTGACTTTCTTGACCTCATGTAAGAGTGGTCATTTCACCATGGTTGAGTTTCTTTCACATGCTGTCTAGCCAATACATTTTAGAAGGCAAAAATTTCCCTTTACCACTTGTGTATTCCCCATAGGAGCCTGAGCAATTAGAAAGTAGACATTCAGATCACCACACCATCAATGCAAGAAGTACTACACTTTTTTTTTAAACATCTTTATTGGAGTATAATTGCTTTACAATGGTGTGTTAGTTTCTGCTTTATAACAAATCAGCTATACATATACATATATCCCCATATCTCCTCCCTCTTGCATCTCCCTCAGATCCTCCTTATCCCACCCCTCTAGGTGGTCACAAAGCACGGAGCTGATCTCCCTGTGCTGTGCGGCTGCTTCCCACTAGCTATCTATTTTACATTTGGTAATGTATATATGTCCATGCCACTCTCTCACTTAGTAAGCTCTAGTAAAATTCTTGATTAGTTTCTGAGGAAGACAGACATAGAAAAAAATAGGAAGTTTTATAGTTGGATGGGGCAGAAAGAAAGGATTCTAGTGAGAAGAAACAATAGAACAGAGTACTGAGGAACTTTGTGGAACTTCTTTTCCTAGAGAACATTAACGGGCGGAAATAATAATTTGCTTTAAAAAATATGTACAAGAGTTAACGTTGGCAACTTCAGTTCCTGCCTTAGTTATATTAACAATTATATGGGTGACATTGTTCAAGGCACTTAGATTTTCTGGGATCCTGTTTTTTAATCTGGTAAACAAGAGGTTGGGATGAGATGTCTCATGAAATCTATAAGAACATAGATAGTTACATACTGGGTCATGCTGGATGTTTTAGCCATTTATCACTGAAAACTAGATGTCTTCCTCAAGGGTTACTTGTTTTTTTCTTAATTTAGGACTTCTCTAATTATAAAATGAAGGTTTATAGGGTAAATCAATAAAGAAGGAACAGAACGAAGAAGAAACAACATGGAGAAGACAAGATGAAGTAAGCCACTATGGCTGACTTGGATAATTATTACAATAGAAACATTTTTTTTGAAGGCTTGGATTTTACTATAGATAAACTTGAGTTGGAATTCATCTTCTTCCACTGATTAGCTCAGTGACTGTGATAGGCCACTTAAACCCACTGAAACATTTCCCATACCATTTATAAGAGGTATGTATAATATCTAACATATGCACATCAAGAAAATGCTGTAAGGTTATAATCAATAGTATATGGGGAAGGGTGCCTTGTAAAGTGTAAAGCTTTATACATACTTTAATGTGGTTATAATTTCTTCATCTTAGATAGTTAATAGTTTTGGTATTTTAAAGAAGCTTAATCATGAGCAGGTCAAAGTGGGTGAATTTATAAGACCACTTTTCATGATGGTGTAGAAATCTGGGATAATTTGAGGCATTAAAAATTGAGCAAGAGGTAGGGATACTATAAAAATGTAAGGGTAAGAATTAGGGAGGAATGGATAAACTATGACTTCCAATATTTCTGAGATTTGGCATGTTATCTGACTTGACATGTCATCTCTGTCCCAAGTCTGTCATTTTTTACTATCTATTGACAGAGATTTTTTTTTCCTGCCTAAGATAAAATAAAATTTCAAGAGATAATTGAAGTAAAATTTAGCTCTTAAAGAAATAAAGTCAGCCATAAAATGAAAGACTTCTTCAAATAATAAACTTCATTGAAGCCTATCATTTCAATTAAAGCTCATTCTAAGGATCCATGATGGTCTCACATTTTTCTTAGTCACCAAGATTTTTCATGGAGCAGACATAAAGTCAGTAATAGATAAATAGATTTGTGATTAATAGAAAAGTTGTAAAATCATCACTTTTAGTCACTGTAGTTTATATATAAGAAATCATACAATAATGGTAAATGATAATAATGTTTATAATCTCCTAAACTCTTACTTGACCTATACTGACCAATTTTGTTTCATGATAGTAAAATTGTGTATAAATAAAATCGATATAAATAAATACTCATGCGCATGCTTTCCTAGGAAATACTTTGGAAAACTAAGAATAATTTTGTGAAGTAAAAGACTGGTTTATAGTTATGTAGATTTGGATAATCAACATTTGGGGTTTTTAGAAATTAATTACATCTCAGTTCCTATTGATATACAATCACTTAAAGCTGGCAATTATATTTGAAATTACCTTGTCTAGCCCGTTTTATTTTTCTGGAGGATAAATCTGAAACACTGGAAAGTGGAGAAATCTGCCAAAAGCTCACAGCTCTTTATTAACAAAGCCTGAGCCTGAGCTCATTCTTCTGATGCCAAGACTAGTGCAAAAGACATTGTGACTCTAGCCCTCCAAGCTCGCAGCATGAGCCATCATTTCCAAAGTGTTCTGGATTCATCAACATTTATAATTGTTCTCTCTAGAAATCATCTTCTGAGTTCTTGGTCCTCCAATATTTGTGCCAGTGTAAGACATTCTTATTGGGTACATGTAACTCCAGTGACAGACTCCAAGAATCATAGTAAAAGGAGACCTTAGAAGTCACTTATTATTACTCTTTATTCCATGCATGATGCCTTCAGAGTGGCCACATAAAACCTGAAGAAACACCTCCAAAGAGAGAAACTTACTGCTTTATGTCATTGTAGGCAGTTTTAAGCATTGGTTGGTCATCTGTTTAAAACCATAATATTCTGTTTCAAATTTGAAGATATTTGAGGCAGCCATTTTTCTTCTTACCTGTTCTCTTTTTCAGGTAAACATAAAACATTAAGCCATGCACTGACACATTATTGTGTCTACTAAAGATCTTTATCTCAAACTTAAATAGGTCATTCACTCATGAGAACTTAAAAATGCATAGCATCAGGGAATAGAAAAATAAATTTATAAATAGTTCTATCATAATGAACTCATAGTCCAGTTGAGGGAAAAGTTAGGTAACTAAATACTTGCAAAACTCTTATTTAACCACAATATAAGTTATGCAATGCAACTTAGGAACATAAATGATTGAGAGAATGTGCCTAGAAAATGGGGAGAGGTAGAATTTCCAAGGTGCATCGACATTGTTGTACTTGTAGAATTAACTCAAGGACCAGAAACAGAAGTGACAATAAAGATCACTTCCAATTTACTGGTTTTAGAGATGGAGACATTGAATCTTAGAGAAGGGACTTCTCCAATAGCTTTGATGAGAAACTGGGGCTTTTAACATGCTCATAAAGACCCAAAGGGAATTCAGTGGAAGGGCATTTTAGATCAAGGAACAGCACTGTGAGACTTGGAGGTAAGACACTTCAGGAGTTGTCAGAGTTGCAGTAAGCAATTCAACATGGTGAGACCATTGTAGAACCAGGGAGGAACAAAACAGAGAAAAATCCCTATTAGTAAAAATAAAATTTAAAAAGCTCCAATGCTTTTTTTTTTTTTATCCAGTTCCAATCTTTCCCAACCTCCACCGTCAGAGAATTCTTTCCTCTGATAAGCCTCTTTCATTTGTTATCATTAATTAGAATTATAGAAAAGAAATGGATATAATTGTTCATTATTCATTGCTCTAGCTCAAACAAATGGCTCTTCAAATTCACATTACCGCCTTCCTAATTTACATGTAAAGAATTAGGGGAGTAGATTTCTAGTTACCACTTTCTTGGTTTTCCTTTTATCTTGAAACAAGAACAATTGGGTTAAGACATTGCAGAAACTTCCTCGTCTCTTCTTCAGCCCTATTATATGGTTTCCCTTGGTTTTTATCCACCTACTTTTCTCCATGACATGACAGAACTATTCACTTCACATAGTTATCCCTTCTTCAGGGTTTGTTTCTTGTCCACTTGTTCTGACATTATGGAAATGAACCTCAGATGTGAGGATTGAGAAGGCAGGCCTGTATAAATCACCACCATTAGAATTATTGGCATATGTATAGCTGATGTTCATTAGAAAATAAATAAATGCTACCCTCTACTGTTTTTCATTTGTAAATATGAGTGAATTCAAGGAGAATACAAGTAAAATCCTGTTTGCTTAAAAACAAAATAGCTATATGAAGGCTTAAAAGCCTATAATTTACCCAGAAGCATACTCTCAAAATAACCAAAACAAAAATATAATCTGTTTAAAAGCCATGAGCATTACAGACTTTTAGCTTCAAATTACACTTTCCATTAAAGAGGGATATAATCACTTGGATGTGTTGTATGGATAAACAACAAATGAGTGTTTGTGCGTCCCCTGAAAGCTTTGAGGTCACTGTGGCCTATAATTCACTATGAGAAAGAACAGATTCTCTCACAGAAAATGGATATGTTGACTTCTGCGCAGACAGTTCCATAGTCAGCCACAGAAAATGACATGGATTCGGATGGGAATGTCTTGAACATGAATCAAATTTCATTATGGCAAGATGAGAAAATTTTCAAGTGATATTGTGAAATAATAGAAGTTCGATATTTAGATACCCTGGAAAGAAAAATCTCTTTGTGGATCACTTCTCCCTTCTCTTCTGGAACCACAGCTTTCCTCTGACTACACAAAACTGCAACACACACCCACACCCACAGGACATAGCAGTATGAATTTTGGACAGTAAACTGATGAGACGAGCCCCCTCCTTCCAGTCTCTAATATTAAGCCCTGAGAGTTATGACTATCTTCTAAGGGCATTCTAAATAACACTCTATAAAATTTGAAAATTAGAGTTGTTTTTTTTTAAACATCTTTATTGGAGTATAATTACTTTACAATGGTGTGTTAGTTTCTGCTTTATAACAAAGTGAATCAGCTATACATATACATATTTCCCCATATCTCTTCCCTTTTGCATCTCCCTCCCTCCCATCCTCCCTATCCCACCCCGCAAGGTGGTCACAAAGCACCGAGCTGATCTCCCTGTGCTAGGCAGCTGCTTTCCACTAGCTATCTATTTTACATTTGGTAGTATATATAAGTCCATGCCAATCTCTCACTTTGTCCCAACTTACACTTCCTTCTCCCCGTGTCCTCAAGTCCATTCTCTAGTAGGTCTGCATCTTTATTCCCATCTTGCCCCTAGGTTCTTCATAATCATTTTTTTAAATTCCATATATATGTGTTAGCATATGGTATTTGTTTTTCTCTTTCTGAATTACTTCACTCTGTATGACAGACTCTAGGTCCATCCACCTCACTACAAATAACTCAATTTTGTTTCTTTTAATCGTTGAGTAATATTCCATTGTATATATGTGTCACATTTTCTTTATTCATTCATCTGTTGATGGACACTTAGGTTGCTTCCACGTCCTAGCTATTGTAAGTATAGCTGCCATGAATATTGTGGTAAATGACTCTTTTTGATTTATGGTTTTCACAGAGTATATGCCCAGTAGTGGGATTTCTGGGTAGTCTGGTAGTTCTATTTTTAATTTTTTTTAAGGCAGCTCCATAATGTTCTCCATAGTGGCTGTATCAATTTACATTCCCACCAACAGTGCAAGAGGGTTTCCTCTTCTCCACACCCTCTCCAACATTCATTGTTCGTAGATTTTCTTTTTCTTTTTTCTTTTTTTTTTTTTTTTTTTTTGCGGTATGTGGGCCTCTCACTGCTGTGGCCTCTCCCATTGCAGGGCACAGGCTCCGGACGTGCAGGCTCAGCAGCCATGGCTCACAGGCCCAGCCACTCCGCTGCATGTGGGTTCTTCCCAGACTGGGACATGAATCCACGTCCCCTGCATCGGCAGAAGGACTCTCAACCACTGTGCCACCAGGGAAGCCCTGTTCGTAGATTTTTGATGATGGCCATTCATTGTAGTTTTGATTTGCATTTTTCTAATGATTAGTGATGTTGAGCATCCTTTCATATGTTTGTTGGCAATCTGTATATCTTCTTTGGAGAAATGTCTACTTAGGTCTCCTGCCCATTTTTGGATTGGGTTGTTTGTTTCTTTGATATTGAGCTGCATGAGATGCTTGTAAATTTTGAACGTTAATCCTTTGTCAGTTGCTTAATTTGTAAATATTTTCTCCCATTCTGAGAGTTGTCTTTCCATCTTGTTTATGGTTTCCTTTGCTGTGCAAAAGCTTTTAAGTTTAATTAGGTCCCATTTGTTTATTTTTGTTTTTATTTCCATTTGTCTAAGAGGTGGGTCAAAAAGTATCTTCCTGTGACTTATGTCAGTTAGTGTTATTCCTGTGATTTCCTCTAAGAGATTTATAGTGTTTGACCTTACATTTAGGTCTTTAACCCATTTTGAGTTTATTTTTGTGTATGGTGTTAGGGAGTGTTCTAATTTCATTCATTTACATGTAACTGTCCAGTTTTCCCAGCACCACTTATTGAAGAGGTTGTCTTTTCTCCACTGTGTATTCTTGCATCCTTTATCAAAGATAAGGTGACCATATATGTGTGACTTTATCTCTGGGCTTTCTATCCTATTCAAAACATTGACCTTTATTTCTGTTTTTCTACCAGTTACCGTACTGTCTTGATTACTGTAGCTTTGTAGAATAGTCTGAAGTCAGGGAGGCTAATTCATTTTTCTTTCTCAAGATTGCTTTCGCTATTTGGGGTCTTTTGTATTTCCATACAAATTTTGATATTTTTTGTTCTATTTCTGTGAAATATGCCACTGGTAGTTTGATATGGATTGCACTGAATCTGTAGATTGCTTTGGTTAGTATAGTCATTTTCACAGTGTTGATTGTTACAATCCAAGAACATGGTATATCTCTCCATCGGTTTGTATTGTCTTCAATTTCTTTCATCAGTGTCTTATAGATTTCTGTCCACAGGTCTTTTGTCTCCTTAGGGAGATTTATTCCTAGGTATTTTATTCTTTTTGTTGCAGTGGTTATGGTAGTGTTTCCTTAATTTCTTTCTTAGATTTTTCATCATTAGCGTATAAGGATGCAAGAGATTTCTGTGCATTAAATTTATATCCTGCTACTTTACCCAATTCATTGATTAACTCTAGTAGATTTCTGGTAGCATCTTTAGGATTCTCTATGTATAGTATCATGTCATCTGCAAACAGTGACAACTTTACTTCTTCTTTTCTGATTTGGATTCCTTTAATTCTTTTTCTTCTCTGATTGCTGTGGCTAAAACTTCCAAAACAATGTTGAATAATAGTGGTGAGAGTGGGCAAACTTGTCTTGTTCCTGATCTTAGTGGAAATGGTTTCAGTTTTTCACCATTGAGAATGATGTTAGCTGCAGGTTTGTTATATATGGTCTTTATTATGTTGAGATAAGTTCTCTTTATGCTTACTTTCTGGAGTGCTTTTATCATAAATCGGTGTTGAATTGTGTCGAAAGCTTGTTCTGCATCTATTGAGATGATTATATGGTTTATATTATTCAGTTGGTTAATATGGTGTATCACATTGATTGATTTGCGTATATTGAAGAATCCTTGCATTCCTGGGATAAACCCCACTTGATCACGGTCTATGATCGCTTTAATATGCTGTTGGATTCTGTTTGCTAGTTTGTTGAGAATTTTAAAATCTATGTTCATCAGTGATATCAGCCTGTAGTTTTTTTTCTTTGTGACATCTTTCTCTGGTTTTGGTATCAGAGTGATGGTGGCCTTGTAGAATGAGATTGGAAGTGTTCCTCCCTCTGTTATATTTTGGAAGAGTTTAAGAAGGATAGGTGTTAGCTTTTCTCTAAATATTTGATAGAATTCACCTATGAAGCCATCTGGTCCTGGGCTTTTGTTTGTGGGAATATTTTTAATCACAGTTTCAATTTCAGTGCTTGTGATTGGTCTGTTCATATTTTCTAATTCTTTCTGGTTCAGTCCGAGACAGTTGTGCATTTCTAAGAATTTGTCCATTTCTTCCAGGTTGTCCATTTTATTGGCATAGATTTGCTTGTAGTAATCTCTCATGATCTTTTGTATTTCTGCAGTGTCAGTTGTTACTTCTCCTTTTTCATTTCTAATTCTATTGATTTGAGTCTTCTTTTTTTTCTTGATAAATCTTGCTAATGCTTTCTCAATTTTGTTTATCTTCTCAAACAGCTTTTAGTTTTTTTGACCTTTGCTATCATTTTCTTCATATCTTTTTCATTTTTTTCTGATCTCATTTTATGATTTCTTTCCTTCTGTTAACTTTGGGGTTCTTTTGTTCTTCTTTCTCTAATTGCCTTAGGTGTAAGGTTATGTTCTTTGCTTGAGGTGTTTCTTAAGCTAGGATTGTATTGCTCTAAAATTCCCTCTTAGAACTGCTTTTGCTGCCTCAGATAGGTTTTGGGATGTTGTGTTCTCATTGTCATTTGTTTCTATATATTTTTTCATTTCCTCTTTGATTTCTTCAGTGATCTCTTGGTTATTAAGTAGTGTACTGTTTAGCCTCCATGTGTTTGTATTTTTTACAGATTTTTCCATGTAATTGATACATAGTCTCATAGCGTTGTGGTCAGAAAAGATACTTGATATGATTTCAATTTTCTTAAATTTATCAAGGCTTGGTTTGTGACCAAAGAGATGATTTTTCCTGGAGAATGTTTCATGAGCACTTAAGAAGAAAGTGTATTCTGATGTTTTTGGATGGAATGTCCTGTAAAGATCAATTAAGTCCATCTTTTTTAATGCATCATTTAAAGCTTATGTTTCCTTATTTATTTTCATTTTGGTTGATCTGTCCATTGGTGAAAGTGGGGTGTTAAAGTCCCCTACTATGATTGTGTTACTATCAGTTTCCCCTTTTATAGCTTTAGCATTTGTCTTATGTATTGACGTGCTCCTATGTTGGGTGTATAAATATTTACAATTGTTATAACTTCTTCTTGGATCGATCCCTTGATTCTTATGTAGTCTTTTTTGTCTCTTGTAATAATATTTATTTTAAAATCTATTTTGTCTGATATGAGAATTGCTACTTCAGCTTTCTTTTGATTTCCATTTGCATGGAGTATCTTTTCATATCACCTCACTTTCTATCTGTATGTGTCCCTAGGTCTGAAATGGGACTCTTGTATACAGCCAATATACAGGTCTTGTTTTTGTATCCATTCAGCCTGTCTACGTCTTTTGGTTGGAGCATTTAATCCATTTACATTTAAGGTAATTATCGATGTGTATGTTCCTATTCCCATTTTCTTAATTGTTTTGGGTTTGTTATTATAGGTCTTTTCCTTCCCTTGTGTTTCCTGCCTAGAGAACTTCCTGTAGCATTTTTTGTAAAGCTGGTGTGCTGGTGCTGGATTCTCTTAGCTTTTGCTTCTCTGTAAAGGCTTTAATTTCTCTGTCCAATCTGAATGAAATCCTTGCTGGGTAGATTAATCTTGGTTGTAGTTTTTTCCCTTTCATCACTTCAAATATGTCCTGCCACTCCCTTCTGGCTTGCAGAGTTTCTGCTGAGAGATCAGCTGTTAACCTTATGGGGATTCCCTTGTATGTTATTTTTCCCTTGCTGCTTTTAATATTTTGTCTTTGCATTTAACTTTTGATAGTTTGATTAATATGTGTCTTGATGTGTTTCTCCTTGGATTTATCCTGTGTGGGACTCTCTGCACTTCCTGGACTTGATTAACTGTTTCATTTCCCATATTAGGGAAGTTTTCAACTATAATCTCTTCAAATATTTTCGCAGTCCCTTTTTCCTTTTTCCTCTCTTCTTCTTCTGGGACCCCTGTAATTCGAATGTCTGTGCATTTAATATTATCCCAGCAGTCTCTGAGACTGTCCTCAATTCTTTTCATTCTCTTTTCTTTATTCTCCTCTGAAGTAGTTATTTCCAGTATTTTATCTTCCAGGTCACCTTTCCGTTCTTCTGCCTTAGTTATTCTGCTATTGATTCCTTCTAGAAGATATTTAATTTCATTTATTATGTAGTTCATCACTGTTTGTTTACTTTTTAGTTCTTCCAGGTTCTTGGTAAATGTTTTTTGTATTTTCTCCATGCTATTTCCAAGATTTTTGATCACCTTTACTGTCATTACTCTGAATTCTTTTTCAGGTAGACTGCCTATCTCCTGTTCATTTCTTTGGTCTGGAGGGTTTTTACCTTGCTCTGTCATCTGCTGTGTGTTTCTCTGTCTTCTCATTTTGCTTCACCTACTGTGTTTGGGGTCTTCTTTTTTCAGGCTGCAGGTTCATATTTCCCATTGTTTTTGGTGTCTGCCCCCAGTGGCTAAGGTTTGTTCTGTGGGTTGTGTAGGCTTACTGGTGGAGGGGACTAAGGTCTGTGTTCTGGTGGATGAGGCTGGATCTTGTATTTCTGGTGGGCAGGTCCGTGTCTGGTGGTGTGTTTTGGGGTGTCTGTGAACTTGTTATGATTTTAGGCAGCCTCTCTGCTAATGGGTGGGACTGTGTTCCTGTCTTGCTAGTTGTTTGGCATAGGGTGTCCAGCACTGTAGCTTGCTGGTCGTTGAGTGGAGCTGGGTCTTGGCATTGAAATGGAGACCTCTGAGAGTTTTTTGCCATTTGGTATTATGTGAAGCTGTGAGGTCTCTGGTAGACCAATGTCCTGAACTCAGCTCTCCCATCTCAGAGGCACAGGCCTGACACCCGGCAGTAGCACCAAGACCCTGTCCTCTGCACAGCTCAGAATAAAAGGGAGAAAAAACAAGGAAAGAAAGAAAAAATAATAATTAAAGTATAAAAAATAAAATTAATTATTAAAAATTTTTAAAAAATTAAAAAATAATAAAAAAAAGAAAGAAAGAAGAGAGCAACCAAAACAGAAAACAAATCCAGCAATGATAACTGGTGCTAAAAACTGTACTAAAACAACAACAACAAAAACGGACTAGACAGAATCCTAGGACAAATGGTAAAAGCAAAGCTATACAGACAAAATCACACACAGAAACATACACATACACAGTTAACAAAAAAGAGAAAAAGGAAAAAAAAATATATCATTGCTCCCAAATTCCACCACCTCAATTTTGGGATGATTCATTGTCTATTCAGGTATTCCACAGGTGCAGGGTACATCAAGTTGATGGTGGAGATTTAATCTGCTTATCCTGAGGCTGCTGGGAGATATTTCCTTTTCTCTTCTTTGTTTTCAGAGCTCCTGGGGTTCAGCTTTGGATTTGACTCCACCCCTGCATGTAGGTCACCTGAGGGCATTTGTTCATCTCTCAGACAGGACGGGTTTAAAGGCGCAGCCAATTCAGGTGCTCTGGCTCACTCAGGCCGGGGGGTGGGAGGGGTACAGAATGTGGTGCAAGCCTGTGGCAGCAGAGGCCGGCGTGAAGTTGCACCAGCCTGAGGCACACTATGTGTTCTCCCTGGGAAGTTGCGCCTGGATCACGGGAACCTGGCAGTGGCGGGCTCCACAGACTTCCAGGAGATGAGGTGTGGATAGTGACCTGTGCTTGCACACAGGCTTCTTGGTGGCTGCAGCAGCAGCCTTAGCATCTCATGCCCATCTCTGGTGGCCACGCTGATAGCTGCAGCTTGCGCCCGTTTCTGGAGCTTGTTTAGGTGGTGCTCTGAATACCCTCTCCTTGCGTACAGCTAAACAAAGGGGCAAGAAAATGTCACTTGCCTCTTCAGCAGTTCCAGACTTTTTCCCAGTCTCCCTACTGGCTAGCTGTGGTGCACTAGCCCCCTTCAGGCTGTGTTCACACAGCCAACCCCAGTCCTCTCCCTGGGGTCTGACCTCCGAAATGGAGCTTCAGCTGCCAGCCCCCACCCACCCTGGTGAGTGAGCCGAGAAGCCTCTCAGGCTAGTGAGTGCTGGCTGGCACCGATCCTCTGTGCATGAATCTCTCCACTTTGTCCTCTGAACCCCTGTTACTGTGCTCTCCTCCGTGGCTCCAAAGCTTCCCCCCCACCAGACACACACCCATCTCCACCAGTGAAGGGACTTCCTAGTGTGTGGAAACTTTTCCTCCTTCCACAGCTCCCTCTCACTGGTGCAGGTCCCATCCCTATTCTTTTGTCTCTGTTTTTTTCTTTTTTCTTTTGCCCTACCCAGGTACGTGGTGAGTTTCTTGCCTTTTGTGGGGTCTGAGGTCTTCTGCCAGCTTTCAGTAGGTGTTCTGTAGGAGTTGTTCCACATGTAGATGTATTTCTGATGTATTTGTGGGGAGGAAGTTGATCTCCACGTTTTACTCTTCTGCCATCTTGAAGGTCTCCTTGGAAAATAGATTTTTAAAGTTAATTTATTTATTGGTTAAACCAAGCTCTCACCATGTGCTACAACTCTTGATCTAGAAGAACTTACAGGCTACACAAGGAGACAGACATGCAAACAAACACTGAAGAAATCAGTAGAGTTGTAAATGCAGCCATTTTGTTTTATTCCAAGAGGTACAGACACAGAAGTAAGGGGAATCTCTTCAGAGTTCACCTTTTGCTTTTGAGTTCTCAGCCTTCCCAATTTTCTAGCATTATGCCCTGCTGGCATTCTCTTTTTCACCATATCCCCACTGCCTGTCAATTGCTCCCATCCCCAATACCACCTCCTTCAGAATCTCAAAATCTGATTTCTAATCTATTCACACTGAGATATAAATGTGGAAGGGTGGACTTGGGGGATGGGCTATATAAAACTCTAGGAATATAATTTTAGGTATAATCTAATGGACAAAAAATATGTTTGTGCAAGGAATATAGTGAGGGGAGGGAGGAGCAGGCCTCAGGTCCTTGTCTAGGACCCCAGACAATGTGTAAAACTAGTACTGGAAACACACATCATGTGGCTATTTGTAATTGGGGCAAGCACTAATGGCTGTATAAACCTTTGCCCTGTCCACGCATGCTGATTCAAAACTCCATGTTCCTCTTTCCTGAAGAATGTAAGCAGTGTGTAAAAAATAGCTTGCATACACTCAAGAATAAATCACATCTGATATCACCTGCCATTTACTGCTATGTTTTTTCCTCCAGTGTTTCAGCCTCCTCTTGCTGTGTAGCTTGGTGTCTTATGGATTTTCTGTGCTTTCAGTGATTTTGGAAGCTGGTGTTGCTTCCTGTAGGTTATCCTCTAGTTGAAGATAATCCCATTAGGATCTATGAAAGAGATATCACAAATTGCTTTCCTCTGTTCAGATGCAATAACAATAATTTGCAAATCAAAACATGGGGACTAACAAAAAAATTTCTTCAAGTAAGTGCTGTGTTCATATTCTTTCACTTTTATAGCAAATAATTCACATTTACTTATATGTTTACTTTATTAAATACTAATACAGTTATACTAATATAGTGATCATTAAAATCATTATTTTAATCAATTACTGTGGTTTGATACTTATATCCTGTTGAAAACTCAGTTTGAACAATAAGCATTTTTTAAGAGGCATGATTCAGTTGGATTCTAGTTGTCAATATTTTGGAATTTTCAGGGCATTTCTATGATATATGAGGAAAACATGTAAGGATGTATGAAAATGGCATAAATAAAAATCTCCTTTGCCCTCTAATTCTCTACAGGAAGAATGATTTCAATAGAATTATGATCATTTTATTGTTTTGTTTTATATTAATTTATTTTAGGTTAGGAAATGAAACTCTTGCATTCCTGCTGGTATGAAACTCTAGTCAGGCAGATGTCTGCTTAATTAAACAACAGCAAAACATTTTGAAAAGCTAATCATAGTAGCTTTGTTTCGTTTTTTGGTTTTTACACTGGTTCATGTGTAAAAATACTTCATAGGTAGCTTCTGATATCCATATACTTCTCAACAACCAGGTTGTGGAATTGGGGAAAGTGGAAAGAAATAGGGGGTTGTACGCAAAATTTCATGATGTAGAAGTCTAGCAAGACTTACTAGGACTATTATGATCACATTTTGAGCTCTCTTTTTTCTCTGTTGTAATACAGCACACATTTGCTGCACCAATGACTCCATTATTCCCTACATGCTTTATATTCCCAACCATATCTTCTCTTTCAGGTCCCTTGTCCTTTATACTACAGTGAAATGAAAGTTACGCAGGCTGACTTCTTGGACCATGTCTCAGTACATGTCTCCTTCCTACATTTGAATTTCTTAGGGTTGTTTTTATTACAAATATTTTCCTATACTTCTTATCTAGTGTCTTCAAACCCGTAGATGGAACATAGATACAATTCAGGCAATACTGATATTGCTTGCAAAATTTTGGGTGTGTACATTTTTAGGCATCTTTCTTGGAGGAGGTTTGTTAATTCTTGATAAATTCTCTAAAAATGACTCAAAAATCTCTTTGTTATATTGTCTAGGCTTATTTTTAAAATAATTAATATAACTTGATCAGCTCATTTCTCTTTACACAGAATCTCTAAATGTCCACATTCTTTAACATCTCACAATGAAATTTAAATTCTTTAAGCTGAAGTTCAAAGCCCTCAAAGATATAACTACTTTTTATTAGAATCATATATGAGTATCTATAATTTTTTAAAAATCTATTGAGCAGTGAGGAAATGATAGTATTTCAACAAATGGAGCTGAATCAATTTGTTAACCATATCCAAATAAATGAAATTAAATTATTAACTCATATCATATACAAAAATTAACTCAAAATGGAATACAGATCAAAGTTTGAGAGCTAAAATTCTACTATTTCTAGAAAGAAACAGGAAAATAATATAGGAGGAAATATTTTAATAGACACTTTTTGAAGAAGATATACAGGTGCAAAATATGCACATGAAAAGATGTTCCAAATCATTAGTCACTATATGCAAATTAAAACAACTTGATATACTATATTCTCACTAGAATGATAAAAATAAAAAATACTGATGATATTAAGTGTTGGGGAAAATATGGAGCAATTTAGACATTCTTATACTGCTGGTGGGAATGTAAAGTGGTTTAACTCCTTTGGAAAAGTTTTACAATTTCTTACAAGTTAAACATACACCTTCACTATGACCCAGCCATTTCATTCCTAGGTACTTGCCCAAGAGAAAATAAAGCATATACAAGAATATTCATAATAACTCTATTTATAATATCTCTAAACTGGAAGCAACTCAAATGTTTATCAACAGGTGAATGGATAAAAAAATATCCATACAATGGAATAGTACTTGATATTATAAAGTAATGAAACATTGACATATGCAGTGATGGGCTGGATTTGGTTGGAACTGGCTCATGAGAAATGATTGTGTTCATCTACTCCCACCTTTGAGATCAGTGACATCATGTTAGTAGCTTGAAATCAGTCATAGGGGTAAATATTACACCATGTAAATCAGTGAGTGCTACAAATCAGTCCCCTTGCTCACTGCCACCAGAGAGCTGATTGTTAAATATTTACCAGAATGTAAGTTAATGCATGTAAAAATGTGAATGAAAATAAAAGTCATTATGATGAATGAAAGAAAATAGACCATAAAGAAGCATGATTCTATTTATATGAAATTCTAGGAAATGCAAACTTATCTATAGATCTGGAAAACATATCACTGGTTGTCTAGGGACTGGGGGAGGAATGAATTACAAAGGGCTATGAGGAAACTTTTGGAGTCAATGTATATGTTCATTGATGGTGATGATGCTTTCACAGGTGTGTACATATATCAAAACTCATCAAATTGTATATTTTATTGTGTGCAATTTATTGAATGTCAACTATACCTCAATAATGATGAAAAAATCCACTAGAGCACAAAATTATCTACTTCTTATTGCCAGATTATACTTTATTGACCTCCTCAGCACTTTTTGTTAACTCTCTATTTTCTTCTGGATTTTTGTCTCCCTTTCCTTATTTTTCCTCTATGTCCATATAAAGTCCCCTGTGCAAACTTGCTCCATCACAGAATGGACAGAACACAGGACATCTGACACTAGATACATGAGATAAATAGCAGTTTATTGGTCACATACTGTGAAGTATATTAGTCACATGAGTTGTGAAGTCCAGGCAGAAGGAGACTGCATGCTGCACAGAGAAACACAGGGGTTGCATTCAGGAACACAGTGAATAACTATTGGCTGTGGGAGGCAGATTTTGTAGTATCAAGAGAGTGAGATGACCCTTGGCTCCTCAGGAAGGATGTGATTTACTTATTTAAATAATTTTATCAGCTGTGGGAACTGAAACCATGTCCTCACAGATAAGAAGGAACTATTCCTTATCCTCTTCATTAAAAGGATTGTTTGGTTAGGGAACTTTATCCATAGGAGTAGAGTCATGAGAAAACTTATGTTTAGGTCATTCAAGATTCTCCTGGTTTTGGAGGTCAATGCAGCACATAATATTGGACATTAATTTAATTTAATTTTTTTAATTTAAAATTTTTATTTTTTCCATTCTTTTTCAAATTATTTTCCCATTTAGGTTATTACAGAATATGAGCAGAGTTCCCTGTGCTATACAGTAGGTACTTGTTGGTTATCTATTTTAAATATAGTATGTACATGTCAATCCCAAACTCCCAAGAGTTTGGATGGACCTAGAAATTATCATACTAAGTGAAGTAAGTCAGACAGAGAAAGACAAATATGATATGATATCACTTATATGAGGAATCTTTAAGAAAAATAATATAAATGAACTTATCTACAAAATAGAAACAGACTCACAGACTTAGAGAATGAACTTATGGTTACTGGGGGGAAGAGCAGTGGGGAGGGATAGACTGAGAGTTTGGGATTGACCTGTACACACTATTTTATTTTTTTAAAAATTTGTATTGGAGTATAGTTGATTTAAAATGTTGTAGACCTTAATTTTAGATGTTACACCACAGTTATGTGTCCCAAACAGTGAATATCATAATCATCACTAATATTTATTGGCCAGTTTCTATTTGTTAGGCATCTGTTCTAAAAGTATTACAAGTATTATGTCTTTTAATTAAAAAAAAAAAACCTTTGATGTAGAAACCATAAGAGACCATTTTAAACACACACAAAAACTGAGACATAGAAAGGTTACCCAATTTTCTCAATTCAGTTAGTAAATATTAGAACCAGAATTTGAACCCCAACTTACCCAATGCCAAAGTCCTTGGAAAATGCATGATGCAGCATAATAGAAAGAAATTATTAGTCAGTGACTTATGTTTCAGTTAAATCCAGCACTGATATATTATGAATAAAATACCAAATATGCTTACACTTTTAAGACACATTCAAGTGATTTTATACGCAGAGGGAGTTACTTTGGACTCTGATCCTAGATCCTGATCCCATTAAAAAGATGGAAAAGGGGCTTCCCTGGGGACACAGTGGTTGAGAGTCTTCCTGCCGATGCAGGGGACACGGGTTCGTGGCCCAGTCCGGGAAGATCCCACATGCCGCGGAGCAGTTGGGCCCGTGAGCCATGGCCGCTGAGCCTGCACGTCCGGAGCCTGTGCTCTGCAATGGGAGAGGCCACAACAGTGAGAGACATGCATACCACAAAAACAAAAGTTGGAAAAACAGTAAAGGTTTACGAAGACAGGTGGGCACAAGCTCAGAGAGGCAAACCACAACTTTAAAACGTGAGTCTATGTTCTTTCACCTAGGATATATCATGTTTGGAAATACGATATTACAAAAATACCTAATAAAAATATGAAATTAAGTGAACTAAAGATTCCAGGATATAAATGAGCTAATTTTTATTGTTTGCATGCAACATCACCCAAGATGGAGTCAGGCTTTACCTGGTAGAGATATGAAGTCAATCATTAGACATTGATATTACACAAAAAGTCATAGACATAAAGATAGACAGACAAAACATAAACATCAAGAATGATGACATGGGACATATTTCCATCTCTGGGGGAACTGATGACCTTCCTGGTGGTCTTCACAATTTCAGTTTAAAATTAGAGACAGAAGTTAAATTGCAGTGGGTTAATGTACAAATGACAGATGAGGGAGAGGAGAAATTTAAGGCTACTTTGTTAAGAAGAGGTTAATATAGTAAAGGTGGAAGAATGAAGTTAATTATAAGATCTACACAGGACTTTTAAGTATGGTAGATGTTTAAACATATTTTAGGCAAAGGGAGAAAGAAATCGAAACTTCCAAAGAGAAAGTGTAGTTAATAGAAAAAGTGTTTCAATTTTAGTCTACGCTGAGCAAGAAAAAAAGAAAGGAGTGAAAATTAAAATCTAAAGGACCTTTACATGGAAGAAAAATGTGTGGTGATGGCCTTAAAGTATTGAAAAGATAGCAGAAGAGCTGGTGTGGGAGTAAGGTCAGGGGTAGAAACAATAAAAACCTGAGAACAGATACTGGAAGCTTAGAGCCTAAGATTTTGGAGATAAAGAAATTCTCAGCAGGGTTTGCTATTATTTCTAGGAGTCCAAAACCATTGTTTTCTTTCTCTGCCTACATTAAAACTTATATAAATCACTTTCTGTCATTTCTGTAATACACAGTTTCCTCCTGGCATACTACACCAGAGAACCTTTGGACTGGCATTATCTTCTAATTACAACATACCTGGGACTAAATATGAAAATATGGATCTGGATTAAAATGAGAGTATGACTTGATGGATATTATAAAATAAAATCCATTATTTTTTCAGACTTTATTCTTATGTCTTAAATTCCAATGTCTTTTACTTATTTTGAAATTGAGTGCTAGGCACTGTGCTAAATACAGAAACTTTAAGTGAGAGTGAGAACAATAATAACCCCTGTTCTTATGGACTAAACTTACTTTCCAAATGCATCACACTTTGAAATTGGGTTCAGAAACAGGAAGGCCTAGAGCAATGCAACTCAAAATGTGGTCCATGAACCTACATCAATTCAGGAACTGTTTGATATCTGTGGGCAATGAGTAGTGAAATTGAGATTGAGCATGTAAAAATGTTTGGATCAATTTATAAAATTAAATTTATGTGTGTGGAATATAATAATAAAAAATGAGGGACTCAATTGCATTTTATATGTCATTGTTGTGTTTGTATTTCATTTTCCTACACGTTTATTTTTATTTTTTTTCTAAAAGTAGCACTTATATTGAGAGAACAAATAAGGCAGGCGTTCACCACAGGTAAGGTAGTTTAAGAAGCACTACCTTCCCAACACTCTCAGGCAGATTTTTGGTAAGAAATGCTTTGCACTTCAGGTTTGCAGGGCTTATATTCTTGCTACCACTGCCATACTTCGCATAATAAAAGTCCTCACCATAATGCCATGGATTCTGTATTCACACATCAAGGCCATTGACTTATGTAGAAGCCTATGAGTAATAACACCAATATAAAATGAAATTTTAGAGGGCAATTTTTTTAAACTCCAGAAAATATTCCATTTTTGTAGTTAATTTCACTATCAATTCAAAAATAAATTTACTCTTAACTCCTAAGTTAAATTACTTAGATATATATCATTGACTTTCAGGATTAATTTTGAATATGTTATGTTAGCTGTGGTTATGGTAGATGAGTCTATTAAACACCTCCTTTATAAGGCATATGAGTGCAAGTAAAGTGATTCCAAAAAGTGTAATTCAATACTGGTAAGTATAAATGTATTTGAATTGGATTACTCTGAAGAAATTATCATGCAAAGAATTTTTAATATTTATTTTTATTTCTTTGAATACACTGCTGTCACTGTTCAAATGAGTAATACTATCTTTTAATTTTTGAAATTTTATGGGATAATTTAGTCAAAAAGCCAGGTTTCAATTCTCTCAGACAGATAATATACTCAGACAATGAAAGTATAAGTGATTTAACTTCAGGCAAAATGTTATATGAAAACACATTAAAGCTAACACTTGATGCTGAAATGAAAAGCAGGCACAGGACACAACAATAAAAACAATGCCTGGTTGTAATTGTGGCCAATATGATGAAGTAAGAAGACCCTGACATCACCTCATCTCATGGGCATACCAAAATTACAGCTATTTAAGGAGAAACTATTGATGAGAAAGACATAAATATAACAGAAAAGATCTTTAACAACTAAAGATATAAAGAAGGCACCGTGATGAGATGAACAGGATAGGCAGAAAAGTAGTATAGACATCCCCAAGTGGGCAACCCACAAACAAGAAGATAGCTACAATTGCAGAGGTTTTTCTCAAGAAGCATGTGTCTGAGCTCTACATTGGCCTGCCCAGCCCTGGGGTCTTGCATTAGGAAGATGAGCCCCTAGAATATTTGGCTTTGAAAGCCAGTGGTGTTTATTTTCAAGAGAGGCAGAAGGCTGTAAGAAATAGAAGGCCACTATTAAAGGGTAAACACAAAACCTCACACACTCCAGCACCTAGGATTGAGACAATAATTAGAAAGGAGCCTGGGTCAGACCACCTGCTGATCTTGGAGAGCCTTCTGGGGACGTAGAGACTGGCAGAAGCCATCTTGGGAGCTTATTCTGCAATGAGGACAGATGTGCTGGGAAATACCACTTTGGAGTGCTCCCTCTAGCTTATTAGTAATGGGCCTGAGACCCACACATCAACCTGTCAACACTAGTACTGTGATACTGCAGGAGAAGCAACAAGCCAGTCAGGGACACAGCCTCACCTAATAGCAGGCTGGCTGCCTTAAGACACCCTAAGCCCACAGTCATCCTGGAACATGGCCCTGTCCATCAGAGGACCCAGGATACAGCCCTGCACACCAGTGTGCTGGCACTAGCTCAAGGACCTGAAGAGCCCTACATCTGGGGACCTCAGGACCCTCTTCATTCACCAGAGAGCTGGCAGTAACCCTGGGGCCAACCTCACCCATTAGTGGGCAGGCACCATAGTCACAACACACTGGGCCCTGG
This sequence comes from Aethalodelphis obliquidens, assembly GCF_003676395.1. Taxonomy (NCBI): domain Eukaryota; kingdom Metazoa; phylum Chordata; class Mammalia; order Artiodactyla; family Delphinidae; genus Aethalodelphis; species Aethalodelphis obliquidens. Next base: position 21,811,476 of record NW_020837976.1, on the reverse strand, counting down.
TCCTGCTCATGAGTGGGCCAACACACCAACACTGGGACAGCCAGGGCCCTGCTGCAAGAGACATTGGGACCAGGCTTCACCCACCAGTGAGCCAGCACTAGTCCTGGAAAGAAATGTCGGGAGTCTAGAAATCAAACACACACACACACACACACACACACACACAAAGACTGCAGAAAACCATAAATATGTGGAAGCAGTATACTGCTAAACAACCAAATGGTCAATTAAGAAATCAAAGAGAGAATCAAAACACACACAAGTGGACCAACACCAGCTCCAGACACTTGATCCATGCAGCCAGAGAACCTAGGACTTGGTTGGTTCCTAGCTGGCACTAGCTCCAGGGACTAGCCTCACCCACTATGGGTGGGCATCAACCACAGGATGCTGTGAACCTTGGGTTTGCCCACAAGCAGGCCAATATTAGCTTTGGGAAATTTTAGCAATCCTCAGCTGGCTACTCTGGGGTCCAGCCTTATCCAACAGAGGGCTGATGCAAGATTCAGAACACCCCAGGCCCTGCAGCCACTGAATCAGGAACCTGTCTTGCCTACCAGTAGGCTGACATGAGTCCCAGGACCCACAGGACCCTGAAGCCAGAGACCCAGGGACCTGGATCATCCCACCAGTGGGCTAGCATTAAATGGAGTCCCCTGTTTACCCTGGACCCATCTACCAGCAGTTCAACAGAAGCTCTGAGACATTTTGGCCCTCTCAGCCAGGTGTGTTGAGATCCAGCCCCACTCACCAGCAGGCTGACATGAGAAGTAATCAACAGTAAATTAGAAGACACAAAGGAATGGATCAGGGAGCTGGAAGACAGAGTAGAAGAAATCACTGAAGCTGGACAGAAAGAAGAAAAGAAAGAAATGAGGACAGTTAAAGAGACCTTTGGGACAACATCAAGTGTACTAACATTCACATTATAGGCGTCCCAGAAGGAGAAGAGAGAGAGAGAAAGGACCAGAGAACATATTTTAAGACATATAAGCTGAAAATTTCCCTATCCTGGGAGAGGAAACAGACACCCAGCTCTAGGAATAACAGAGATTCCCAAACAGAATCAACTCAAAGAGAACCACACCAAAACATATGGTAATTAAAACGACAAAAATTAAAGGTAAAGAGGGAACAAAGCAGCAAGGGGAAAACAACAAGTTAAAAACTAGGAAACTCCCAAAAGGCTATCTGCTGACTTCTCAGGAGAAACTCTGCAAGGCATAAGTGAGTGGACTATTTAAAGTGATAAAAGGAAAGGAGCAAACTTACAATCAAGAATACTCTACCTGGAAACAGTATCATTCAGATTTGAAGGAGAGATCAAAAGTTTTAGAGACAAGCAAAAGCTAAAAGAGTTTAGCACCAGCCCACCAGCTGTGTAAGAAATGCTAAAGGGGCTCCTCTAAACACAAAAGAAAAGTCCACAACTGGAAATATAAAAATTAAAAAGGGGACTTCCCTGGTGGTGCAGTGGTTGAGAGTCTGCCTGCCGATGCAGGGGACATAGGTTCTTGCCCCGGTCCAGGAAGATCCCACATGCCACGGAGTGTCTAGGCCCATGAGCCATGGCCACTGAGTCTGTGCGTCCGGAGCCTGTGCTCCACAACAGGAGAGGCCACAACAATGAGAGGCCCGTGTACTGCAAAAAAAAAAAAAAAAGAAATTAAAAAGGAAAAATCTCATTGGTAAAACCAATTATACAGTGAAAGTAGTCTGCATATAAACCTCATGGTAACCACAAACCAAATATCTATAATAGATAAACACACAAAAGGAGGAAGGAATCCAAACATGATACTAAAGATAGTCAGCAACCACAAGGGAATAGAGCAAAAGAAGAAGAAACAAAACAGAACCACAAAAAGAACAGGGAAAGAATTTAAAAATGACAATAAGTACATACCTGTCAAACATTGCTCTAAATGTAGATGAACTAAATACTTTAATCAAAGAGAGTGGCTGAATAGATTTTTTAAAAAGACCCATATATATGTTGTCTACAAGAGAGTCACTTGAGATTTAAAGACACACAGTAACTGAAAATGAGGGGATGAAAAAAGTTATTTCATGCAAATGGAAATAAAAGTACATTTGGAGTATCTATACTTATATCAGATAGACTTTAAAACAAAGACTGTAACAAGAGACAAGGACATTACATAATGATGTAGGGATCAGTCCAAGAAGAATATAACAATTGAAAATATATATGTACCCAACATAGGAGAACCTAAAGGCATAAAGCAAATATTCACAGATAAAAAGAAAGACATTGACAATAATACTAGGGAATTTGAACACCCCACTTATATCTAAGGGCAGATCATCTAGACAGAAATCAATAAGGAAACACTGGCTTTAAAAATCACATTACAAAAGATGGACTTAATAGATATATAAAGAACAGCTCATCCCAAAGCAGAGAGAATACACATTCTTTTCAAGTGAACAAGGAACATATTCCAAGATAGATCACATGCAAGGCCACAAAACAAGTTTCAGTAAATTTAAGAAAACTGAAATAATATCAAGTATCTTTTCTGACCACAATGCTATGAGTCTAGAAATCAAACACACACACACACACACGCACACACACACAAAGACTGCAGAAAACCATAAATATATGGAAGCAGTATACTACTAAACAACCAAATGGTCAATTAAGAAATCAAAGAGAGAATCAAAAAATATCTGGAGACAAATGAAAACACAATGATCCAAAATCAATAGTTTGGCTTTTCCTCAGCACTGCCTACAGAGATGACAACCATCACGAACTCAGCATCATGGCTGCCCTCAGACCCCTTGTGTAGCCCAAGATCATCAGAAAGAGGATCAAGAAGTTTATCCAGCACCAGTGAGACCAATACGTCAAAATTAACTGTAACTGGTAGAAACCCAGAGGCAGTGAAAACAGGGTGTGCAGGAGATTCAAGGGTCAGATCTTGACGCTCCACATCTGTTATGACAGCAACAAGGAAATAAAGCACGTGTGCTTCTGGAAGTTCCTGGTCCACAATATCAACAAGCTTGAAGTGCTTCTAAGGTGCAAAATATCTTACTGTGCTGAGATTGTTCACAACGTCTCCTCCAAGAACTGCAAAACCACCGTGGAAAGAGCAGCCCAGATGGCCATCAGAGTCACCAATCTCAATGCCAGCCTGCATAACAAAGAAAATGAATAGATAGCTCAGGTGTATATTGTGTTTGTGTTAATAAAACCACGAAACTCAGAAAAAAATCAATGGGATGAGCAAGAGTGATTCTAAGAGGGAAGTTATAGCTATGCAGGCCTACCTCAAGAAACAAGAACAATTTCAAATAAACAATCTAAACTTACACCTAAAAGAACTAGAAAAAGAAGAATCAACAAAACCCAAAGTTAGTGGAAAGAAATAATGAAATCAGAGCAGAAATATACAAAATAGACTAAAAAAAAAAAAAAAAGAAAAGAGAAAAGATCAATGCAGCTAAAAGCTAATCCTTTGAAAAGATAATCAAAATTGGTAAATCTTAGCCAGAATAATGAAGGAAAAAAGAGAGAGGACCCAAATCAAAAAAGTGAAAAGGGAGAAGTTACAGCTGACACCACACAGATATACAAAGGATTACAAGAGATTACTACAAACAATTATATGCCAATTAAACAGACAACTTAGAAGAAATGGACAAATTCCTAGAAATTTACAAAATCCCAAGACTGAAATAGGAAGAAATAGAAAATATGAAGAGACCGATTATCAGTAATGAAATTGAATCAGTAATTTAAAGCCTTCCAACAAACAAAAGTTGAGGGGGAATGACTTCTACCAAACATTTGAAGGAAAGTTAGCACCTATCCTTCTCAAATTGTTCCAAAAATTTCAGAGGAGGGAATGGTTCCAGACTTATTCTAGGAGATCTGCATCACCTGACACCAAAACCAGACAAGGTTATCACAGGAAAAGAAAATTGCAGGCCAATATCACTAATGAATATAGATGCAAAAATCCTCAACAAAATAGTAGTCAATTGAATTCAGCTATACATTACAAGGATCATACATCATGACCAAGTGGGAGTTATCCCAGATATACAAGGATGGTTCAGTTTCCACAAATCAATTAATGTGATACACCACATTAACAAATTGAAGAATAAAAATCATATGATCATCATAATAGATGCTTTTGACAAAATTCAATATCCACTTGTGATAAAATTCTCCACAGAGCAGGTACAGAGACAATATACTTCAACATAATAAAGGCCATGTATGACAAGCCCACAGCAAACACCATACTCAACAATTAAAAGATGAAAGCATTTCTTCTAAGATCAGGAATAAGACAAGGATGCCCATTCTCACCACTTTTATTCAAACTAGTATTGGAGATCCTAGCCATGACAATCAGCAAAAAAGAAATAAAAAGAATCCAAGTTGGAAAGGAAGAAATAAAGCTGTCACTGTTTGCTGATGACATGGAAATAGCATGATGACATGCTATTAATGGAAAATCCTAAAGACACCACTAAAAAACTACTAGAACTCATCAATAAATTGAGAAAGGACCAGGACACAAAATTAACATTAAAAATCTGTTGCATTTTTGTACACTAATGAGAAAGAGAAATAAGAAAACAATCCCATTTGCAATCACATCAAAAAAGAATAACATACCTAGGAATAAGTCTAACTAAGGAGGTAAAAGTCATGTACTCTGAAAACTGTGAGACACTGATGAAAGAACTTAAAGACTACATCAATGGAAAGATATACTGTGTTCATTTATTTGAAGAATTAACACTGTTAAAATGATCATTCTACCCAAGGCAACCTACAGATTCACTGCAATCCTTATCAAAATACTAATTAAATTTTTCACAGAACTAGAATAAATAATTCTAAAATTTATATGGAAACACAAAGTACCCTGAATCACCAAAACAATCTTGAGAAAGATGAACAAAGCTGGAGGTATCATGTTCCCTGATTCCAAACTCTACTACAGCTACAGTCATCACACAACACTTGTTTGGCACTAGCACAAAAACACACACATAAATGAATGGTTCAAAACAGAGAGCCAAAAAATAAAGCAATGTTTATATGGGCAATCAATTCTATGAGAAAGTAGGCAAAAATATCCAATGGGGAAAAGACAGCCTCTTTAATAAATGATGTTGAGAAAACTGGACAGGTACATGCAAAAGAATCAAACTTTACTACTTTCTCACACCATATACAAAAATTAACTAAAAAATTATTAAAAACTTAAATGTAAGACCTGAACTCATTAATCTCAAAGAAGAAAATATAGGCAGTATGCTCTTTGACATCAGTCCTAGTAATATTTTTTGTGTGTGTCTCCTTAACCATGAGAACTAAAAGCAAAAATAAACAAATGGGACTGCATCAAACTAAAGAGCTTTTATTCAGCAAAGGAACTATCTATAAAACAAAAAGGTCAACTACAGTATGGGATGAGATATTTGCAAATGATATCTGACATTGTCTTAATGTCCAAATCATACAAAGAACTCATATAACTCAACTTCAAAAACAAGCAACCTGATTAAACAATGGAGAGAGGAGATGAATCGATGTTTTTCCAAAGAATATATACAGAATGGCCAACAGGGGCCTGACAAGAATTCAACATCACTAACTATCAAGGAAATGCAAATCAAAACCACAATGAGATAACAGGTTCTATCATCTGAAAAGCTATCATCAAAAAGACAACTGTATTGGCCAGGATGTTTAGAAAAGAGAACCCTTGTGCACTGTTTGTGGGAATGTAAATTGATGCAGCCACTATGGAAAATAATATGGAGGTTCCTAAGAAAACCTATAAATGGAATGACCACAGGATCCAGCAACTCCACTCCTGGATATTTACCTGAAGAAAACAAAAACTCTAATTTAAATAGATATATGTACCCCAATGTTCATTGCAACATTAACTACAATAGCCAAGATATGGATGCAACCAAAGTGCAATAGATGAATTGACAAAGAAGACTGTGTATGTATACAATGGAATATTACTCAACCATGAAAAAGAAAAAATCTTGCCATTTAAAACAGCATAGATGGACCTAGAGGGTATTATGCTAAGTGAATTGTCAGACAGAGAAAGAAAAATAATTTGTGGTTTCATTTATATGTAGAATGTTAGAAATAAACCAGCATAACAAACCAAAAGCAGATCACAGATTCAGAGAAAAATTAGATGCTTGCCAGAGGGGAGGGGGTGGGAGGAGGAGAGAAATATGTGAGAGATATTATGAGGTACAAACTTCCAGTTGTAAAATAAGTGTCATGGGTAGGTAATGTATAGTGTGGGAAATATAATCAACAATTATGTAATATCTTTTCATGGTGACGTATGGTAAATAGGATCACCTTTTGATCATTCTGAAATGTATAGAAATATCAAATCACTATTTCATGTTCCAGGAACTAACATAGTGTTGTAGGTCAATTATACTTCAAAAACAGATAGATAAAGTCATAGAAATTAGAGATCAGATTTTTGGTTACCAGAGGCAGCATGTTGGGGGAGGGAGAGTTGGAGAAAGGCAGCTGAAAGTTACAAACTTTTAGTTATCAGATAAATAAGTATAGGGATGTAATTCACACTATGATAAATATAATTAACACTATTGTACATTATATATGAAAAGAGAGTAAATCCTGAGCTCTCATCACAAGAAGATATATTTCTCTATTTTTAAAATTTTGTATCTTTAAGAGATGATGAATGTTCACTAAATTTATTGTGGTAATTATTTCACAATGTATATAATTTAAATCATTATGCTATACACTGAAACTTACACAGTGCTGTATATCAATTATATATAAATAAAACAGGAAGAAAAAAAATCATAAAAAAGAAAGGTACCCAGAAATGCAAATTCTCTGCCACATGACCATATGTTTCAGAGATTGTGTAGAACTCCTAATCATTTTCTTTAAGGATTTGATCACAGTTAAATACAAATTTACTTGGGTAAGATCATTTAACAGACTAACTAGGTGTCTATAATTTTAGAGATGGAAGATGCTATAGAATTGTCATTTTGCTATCCTCACTTTACTTCTCTTTCCTCTCCTTTCTGCTGAATTTCTCTCTTCTCATTTCTTACTTCATTTTTCCCCACACCCCCTTTCCTTTCTTCTTTGGTGTTCTAAGATGTGTTCACAATTTAAAATCTGTACATATAAACCAGTAAGAACATATTTGAAATTTTAAAAGTTCAGAAGAAAAATATTTTTGTAGGTGCTTTTCTTAGTAAAGGGGTCAGCATAAATAATAAAATTTACTTCAGGGCTATATGCCATTTTTTAAAGGAAAAATGATCTTCTTGGTAATGGAAAGTAAAATCTGGAGTAGTTTTCAAGGAAGAAAAATATGGTTCAAAGATTAATAATACATAATAAGTTAACATAATTTAAATGTTTCATGAGCAATCTGAGAGTAGAGTTTCAAGAGCCAGACCTCAAGTAGGAAAGAAGGTGGGAGAAAATTTCTGCAAGGAGAGGGACTAGGTCACTGTTACATGACAGCAGTGGATGTCTAGTCACTATTGTCAGTGACTGACAGTAGTCAGTGCAAAAAGTCCTTGTGCTGATCATGGACAAGGACATTAGGAACACTTCAAAAGGGAAAAGTTTCTCTTATAGTATGTCTTGCCTGAAGCATAAAAATTTACATTTGGATTTCATTCCAACTGTTTCTAACCTGCTGAAGCTAATATTGGAACATGAAATTTGACCCTAGTACACCAGACCATTACTGAAACTAACTGAATATTTTCCTGACTAAGGAACAAATAAATTATTTTAACCAACTGTATACAGGCCTATGGACTCATTCTATCCTCTCCAATGTGCTAGCTTTCAGTGCTAATTAGCATAATGATCATGAGCTCCTTTTCAGTCTGCAAGATACCTGAGCTTTCCCTTCACCAAAATACACAGTGAATCTAATAACAGTGCATATTTCCTTTGCTTGACATAGCTGTGTAATTTTTAGCTTTGTTGGCATTTGTTTTATTTGGCAGACTTACAGCTAATACTTAATTTGAAAACATTTTTTACTGTCCTCTATTTCCCTTTCTTATCTCCAAACTTTAGCTAAAATTCCAGTAAACAAGAGTATTTCCTTAGTACTGTTTTTGGAAATGTCTCCTAAAACCCCACTTTTATTCTCTTCTACCTGTAAAAGTTCTCCTTAATCTTCCATTAATCTGACCCTTGAACTAGTCATGCAGTTCTATCTCTTATTCCCATGACAATAAACTTCAATTACTCCTGCTTAAAGGATAAAATTCAAACTCCCAGAGTTTCATTAAAGAGTTGTCAAATCTTGTCCTACAACATGTTTCCAGTCATATTTATTTCTAGTCTTCTGAATTTATGCATTGTTGGTTTCTTTAAAATCTATTATTATTTGAATCTGCCCAACTCAATTACTTCCTTATTTCTTCAAGTTCCATCTTTCATCTAGAATATCACGTTTGCCTCTTCAAACTCTACTGATGTTTAAGGACCTGATTAAAGTCCTTCCATATCCAAAAAGCCTTTGAGAGCTTACCTCTAGTTATTGCTCACATTCCCTGAAGTCCTAGTTTTCATTACATATGCCATTTATGTGGTGACTAAGTATGTACTATCTGATAGTCTCTTTTGACTTGTGATTCTGTATTGTAATTTAGCTTTCCACTGGCTTTTATCAAATTTGATAGGGACAAAGTACAGGGACAAAGTTGGTGACTAATTCCACTAGGAGACTTGTAAGTAAAGAAAAAAATGGGAGACCCCTGTAAGTTAATGATTATTCAAGAAAGCAACTTTGCTTAACCACAAAACCAAGCAGCCGTGCTTAGCAAAAGAACATGCCACAGAAGCATGAGACATGCCTCAAAACAATTAAACAATGGTGGCATAAGGCCCACATCCTGCCCAGTGAGCTCAGTAAGTTAATGATCCCTAGGACATGCTCCTCTGCTTGCACTAAAAACAAAAATATAAGGAAAAGGTGACATTGTACTAAAACCTGAGATGATTTACCATTTTTAACATATGTTATCACCTTTTTGCTCATTTCCATTGCACCATGACAGTCCTGGTTTGTCCATGTAGGGACAAGAAAACGCCTTGGCCCAACATGGAGGAAGAACTGATGATGGAAGTGTGATATTTACTCAAGAATGAGGAAGAAGGTGGTCTTTTCCCTCTCCCCACCAAGTTTTATGCATTAACCCCCTATAAAATTTTCCTTTGATTATAAAACTGTAGCCCACTAAGTTCTCGGGGCATGGCACCCTCTCATCCACCCACTTGTAAGCCTCACAATCATCCTATTCTAATAGATCACTTATCTATCACTTTGCCTCTCACTGAATTCTTTCTGTGCTGAGACATAAAGAACTGGAGCTTGTCAGAGCCCCACAATATGTCACCTAGTGCAACGGCCCCCAACGCTTTTTGTCACCAGGGACTGGTTTTGTGGAGGACAATTTTTCCATGGACAGATGGGGGAAGGAGTAATGCAAGCAGTAATGCAAGCAGTAATGCAAGCAATGGGGAGTGATGGGAAGTGACAGACAAAGCTTCACTTGCTCACCTGCTACTCATCTCCTGCTGTGCGGCCTGGTTCCTAATGGGTCACAGACCAGTCCCGGTCCACAGTCTGGGGGTTGGGGACCCCTGATCTAGCAGCTTCAAACTTATGTCACATGAACTTCTTTTCTTTTATGCATCTGTGTATTTTCCTCAGTAACTAAAGTATTTTCCTCAGTCCAACTGTTGAGTTTAGTAAAGATTGTTGAGCACCTATGATAAAGCAGACATCATTCTAGGCTCAGGGTGTACCACAATCAAGATGTACTGTGTTAAAATTTTGGTTACATATAATCTGTGAATTTAAGCAGCTTCAAACCACAAATATTTATTTCTCACTGAAGCAACCTGGTTATCATAGATTGTCTAGGCATCCTATGCACTCCCAGATGCAGGCTTCCAGAGCAAACACCTTCTGGAACATAGCTGTATCTTGGCAAAGAGAAAGGAAGGATTGTAAGTCTCACACTGACTCAATGTTTTCCACATGGAAGTGCTATGCAGCACTTCTGCTCACATTTTTACTGGTAAAACAAGTCACATGTTCAAACCTTATATCAAGGGTGTAAGGAAGTGAAATCCTACCATATGCCCATGAATGGAACTTGAAATATTTAGTACTGTGGGCAGACAGCATGCAATAGAGACATATGTGTCACACACTACTTCAACGTAAGAAAAACACAACTTCACGTGGTAACCAATTGCCTATTAATATCTCATAAATTTTACGCATAGTAGTGGGTACTATTGAAATATACCCTATGTATTCATTTGACTGGCATTTATGTATTCTGTATATTTTCCTACTTCTAATGATTGAATGCTTATTAGATAATACTTGATAATAGTGAAGGATGACTGCATAATAGTCACAGCTTGTTCCTTCATCATATGCTCAAAATAGTTAAGCTTTAGAATTAAGCACTAGTCAAAGCTGAATGAAAATAAGAAACACTCAATTTAATTATTTCATGGTCTAGTCTCTGGAAAGAAGAACTAGTTAAAGCAGATAAAAATAATTTAGAACTAAGAATAATCTTATACTTGTTTTTAAAGTTTACTTAAAAGATGTGAATTTGTTTAGAAAATATGCTACCTGAAACAGAGGTTTGGGACAATGTTGTTTGTTATTCAAAATAATGTAAAATACATTAATTGCATTAACCCCTCATAAAATTCAGAGTCTTTGGGTGCATCCTCTCACCTGAGTGCCTGATGGAAGAGGAACCTTGCCATCTGCATTTTATTGCCTGTCCATTTTCTTCCATAAAAAGTAATCCTGTGAAACTCTGGAAGGTTTCATGCCAAGTAGTACTTCCCAGAACTTCTGCTGCCAGTTTCCTTGTCCTCATAGTGAGACAGAGCCATCCTCTGCCTCTGCAGGAGGCCCTCCAACACTAGCAGAAGAGAAGAAACAGTAATCTAATATACAGGCAGAACTCCTAGATTAATGTGCTAATTAGGCACCTGTCCCTCAGGCGGATGCCTATGATATAAGCATGTGAGCCTCCTTCACTTGATGTCTGGACACCATCTGTTGCCTCTGCTGGACCTTGGGGTAGCCGTGTCGATGAAAGGCTCTTGATACTGCAGCCAGGAGTCAGTGCTGTGGCTCTGAGGTGGGAGAGCCAACTTCAGGACACTGGTCCACAAGAGACCTCACAGCTCCACATAATACCAAATGGCGAAAATCTCCCAGAGATCTCCATTGCAACACCAGCCCCCAGCTTCACTCAATGACCAGCAAGCTACAGTGCTGGACAACCTATGCCAAAAAACTAGCAAGACAGGAACAGAACCACACTCATTAGAAGAAAGGCTGCCTAAAATCATAATAAAAGTCCACAGACACCCCAAAAGACACCACCAGACGTGGACCTGCCCACGAGAGAGACAAGATCCAGCTTCATCCACCAGAACACAGGAACTAGTCCTCTCCACCAGGACCTACACAACCCATTGAACCAACTTTCGCCACTGGGGACAGACACCAAAACAACAGGAATTATGAACCTGCAGCCTGCAAAAAAGGAGACCCCAAACACAGTAAGATAAGCAAAATGAGAACACAGAAAAACACACAGCAGATGAAAGAGCAAGATAAAAACCAACCAGACCTAACAAGTGAAGAGGAAATAGGCAGTCTACCTGAAAAACAATTCAGAATAATGAAAGTAAAGATGATACAAAATCTTGGAAATAGAATAGGAAAAATGCAAGAAACATTTAACAAGGACCTAGAAGAACTAAAGATGAAACAATCAATGATGAACAACACAATAATGAAATTAAAAATACTCTAGAAGGGATCAATAGCCGAATAACTGAGACAGAAGAACGGATAAGTGACATGGAAGAAAAAATGGTGGAAATAAATACTGCAGAGCAGAATAAAGAAAAAAATAATGAAAAGAACTGAGGACAGTTGCAGAGACTTCTGGGACAACATTAAACACACCAACACTTGAATTATGGGGGTTCCAGAAGAGGAAGAGAAAAAGAAAGGAACTGAGAAAATATTTGAAGAGATGAGAGTTGAAAAATTCCCTAATATGGGAAAGGAAATAGTTAATCAAGTCCAGAAAACATAGAGAGTCCCATACAGGATAAATCCAAGGAGAAACACGCCAAGACACATATTAATCAAACTGTCAAAAATTAAACACAAAGAAAACATATTAAAAGCAGCAAGGGAAAAAACACAAATAACATATAAGGGAATCCCCATAAGGTTAACAGCTGGACTTTCAGCAGAAAATCTGCAAGCCAGGAGGGACTGGCAGGACATATTTAAAGTTATGAAGGAGAAAAACCTACAACCAAGATTATTCTACCCAGCAAGGATCTCATTCAGGGTTGATGGAGAAATTAAAACCTTTACAGACAAGCAAAAGCTGAGAGAGTTCAGCACCACCAAATCAGCTTACAACAAATTACAACAAATGTTAAAGGAACTTCTCTAGTCAAGAAACAGAAGAGAAGGAAAAGACCTACAATAATGACCCCAAAACAATTAACAAAATGGGAATGGGAACATACATTTCAATAATTACCTTAAATGTAGATGGATTAAATGCTCCAACCAAAAGACACAGATTGGCTGAATGGATAAAAAAACAAGACCCATATATATGCTGTCTACAGGAGACCCACTTCAGACCTAGAGAGACATACAGACTGAAAGTAAAGAGATGGAAAAACATATTCCACACAAATGGAAACCAAAAGAAAGCTGGAGTAGCAATTCTCATATAAGACAAAATAGACTTTAAAATAAAGACTATTAGAAGAGTAAAAGAAGAACACTAAATAATGATCAAGGGATCAATCCAAGAAAAAGATATAACAATTGTAAATATTTTTGCACCCAACATAGGAGCACCTCAGTACATAAGGCAAATACTAACAGACATAAAAGGAGAAATCTACAGTAGGGAACTTTAACACTCCACTTTCAACAATGGACAGATCATCTAAAATGAAAATAAAAAAGGAAACACAAGCTTTAAATGATACATTAAACAAGATGGACTTAATTGATATTTATAGGACATTCCATCCAAAAACAATAGAATACACATTTTTCTCAAGTACTCATGGAACATTCTCCAGGATAGATCATATCTTGGGTCACAAATCAAGCCTTGGTAAATTTAAGAAAATTGAAATCATATCAAGCATCTTTTCTGACAACAATGCTATGAGACTAGATATCTATTACAGAAAAAGATCTGTAAAAAATACAAACACATGGAGGCGAAACAATACACTACTTAATAACGAAATGATCACTGAAGAAATCAAAGAGTAAATCAAAAAATACCTAGAAACAAAGGACAATGGAGACACGATGACCCAAAAACTATGGGATGCAGCAAAAGCAGTTCTAAGAGGGAAGTTTATAGAAATACAATCCTACCTTAAGAAACAGTAAACATCTCAAATAAACAACCTAACCTTGCACCTAACACAATTAGAGAAAGAAGAACAAAAAAACCCCAAAGTTAGCAGAAGGAAAGAAATCATAAACATCAGATCAGAAATAAATGAAAAAGAAATGAAAGGAACAATAGCAAAGATCAATAAAACTAAAAGCTGGTTCTTTGAGAAGATAAGAAAAATTGATAAACAATTAGCAAGACTTATCAAGAAAAAGGGAGAAGACTCAAATCAATAGAATTAGAAATGAAAAAGCAGAAGTAACAACTGACTCTGCAGAAATACAAAAGATCATGACAGACTACTACAAACAACTCTATGCCAATAAAATGGATAACCTGGAAGAAATGGACAAATTCTTAGAAATGCACAACATACCAAGACTGAATCAGGAAGAAATAGAAAATATGAACAGACCAATCACAAGCACTGAAATTGAAACTGTGATTAAAAATCTTCCAACAAACAAAAGCCCAGGACCAGGTGGCTTCACAGGCGAATTCTATCAAACATTTAGAGAACAGCTAACATCTATCCTTCTCAAACTCTTCCAAAATATAGCGGAGGGAGGAACACTCCCAAACTCATCCTACAAGTTCACCATCACCCTGATACCAAAACCAGACAAGGATGTCACAAAGAAAGAAAACTACAGGCCAATATCACTGATGAACATAGATGAAAAATCCTCAACAAAATACTAGCAAACAGAATCCAACAGCACATTAAAAGGATCATACACCGTGATCAAGTGGGGTTTATTCGAGGAATGCAAGGATTCTTCAATATATGCAAATCAATCAATGTGATACACTATATTAACAAATTGAAGGAGAAAAACGAAATGATCATCTCAATACATGCAGAGAAAACTTCTGACAAAGTTCAACACCCATTTATGATAGAAGCCCTCCAGAAAGTAGGCATAGAGGGAAATTTCATTAACATAATAAAGGCCATATCTGACAAAACCACAGCCAACATCGGCCTCAATGGTGAAAAACTGAAAGCATTTCCACTAAGGTCAGGAATAAGACAAGGTTGCCCACTCTCACCACTCTTATTCAACACAGTTTTGGAAGTTTTAGCCACAGCAATCAGAGAAGAAAAGGAAATAAAATGAATCCAAATCAGAAAAGAAGGAATAAAGCTGTCATTGTTTGCAGATGACATGGTACTATACATAGAAAATTCTAAAGATGCTACCAGAAAACTACTAGAGCTAATCAATGAATTTGGTAAAGTAGCAGGATACAAAATTAATGCACAGAAATCTCTGGCATTCCTATATAATAATGATGAAAAATCTGCAAGTGAAATGAAGAAAACACTCCCATTTACCATTGCAAAAAAAATAAAATAAAATATCTAGGAATAAACCTACCTAAGGAGACAAAAGACCTGTATGCAGAAAATTATAAGACACTGATGAAAGAAATTAACGATGATACAAATAGACGGAGAGATATACCATGTTCTTGTGTTGGAAGAATCAACATTGCGAAAATGACTCTAATACCCAAAGCAATCTATAGATTCAATGCAATCCCTATCAAACTATCACTGGCATTTTTCACAGAAGTTGAACAAAAATTTCACAATTTGTATGGAAACACAAATGACCCTGAAAGCAAAAGCAATCTTGAGAAAAAAAAATGGAATTGGAGGAATCAGGCTCCCTGAGTTCAGACTATACTACAAAGCCGCAGTAATCAAGACAGTATGGTACTGGCACAAAATCAGGAAGATCGATCAGTGGAACAGGATAGAAAACCCAGAGATAAACCCAAGCAAATATGGTCACCGCATCTTTGATAAAGGAGGCAGGAATGTACAGTGGAGAAAGGACCGCCTCTTCAATAAGTGGTGCTGGGAAAACTGGACAGCTACATGTAAAAGTATGAGATAAGATCACTCTCTAACACCATACACAAAAATAAACTCAAAATGTATTAAAGAGCTAAATGTAAGGCCAGAAACTATCAAACTCTTAGAGGAAAACATAGGCAGAACACTCTATGACATAAATCACAACAAGATACTTTTTGACCCACCTCCTAGAGAAATGGAAATAAAAATAAACAAACGGAACCTAATGAAACTTCAAAGCTTTTGCAGAGTAAAGGAAACCATAAACAAGACCAAAAGACAACCCTCAGAATGGGAGAAAATATTTGCTAATGAAGCAACTGACAAAGAATTAATCTCCAAAATTTACAAGCAGCTCATGCAGCTCAATAACAAAAAAACAAACAACCCAATCCAAAAATGGGCAGAAGACCTAAACAGACATTTCTCCAAAAAAGATACACAGACTGCCAACAAACACATGAAAGAATGCTCAACATCATTAGAGAAATGCAAATCAAAACTACAATGAGATATCATCTCACACCAGTCAGAATGGCCATCATTAAAATATCTAGAAACAGTAAATGCTGGAGAGAGTGTGGAGAAAGGGAACCCTCTTGAACTGCTGGTGGGAGTGTGAATTGGTACAGCCACTATGGAGAACAGTATGGAGTTTGCTTAAAAAACTACAAATAGAACTACCATATGACCCAGCAATCCCACTGCTGGGTATATACCCTGAGAAAACCATAATTCCAAAAGAGTCATGTACCAAAATGTTCATTGCAGCTCTATTTACAATAGCCCAGAGATTGAAACAACCTAAGTGTCCATCATCGGATGAATGGATAAAGAAGATGTGGTACATATATACAATGGAATATTACTCAGCCATAAAAAGAAACGAAATTGAGCTATTTGTAATGAGGTGGATAGACCTAGAGTCTGTCATACAGAGTAAAGTAAGTCAGAAAGAGAAAGACAAATACCATATGCTAACACATATATATGGAATTTAAGAAAAAAAATTGTCATGAAGAACCTAGGGGTAAGACAGGAATAAAGACACAGACCTACTGGAGAACAGACTTGAGGATATGAGGAGGGGGAAGGGTAAGCTGTGACAAAGCGAGAGAGAGGCATGGACATATATACACTACCAAAACTAAAATAGATAGCTAGTGGGAAGCAGCTGCATAGCACAGGGAGATCAGCTTAGTGTTTTGTGACCACATAGAGGGGTGGGATAGGGAGGGTGGGAGGGAGGGAGATGCAAGAGGGAGGAGATATGGGAACATTTGTATATGTATAACTGGTTCACTTTGTTATAAAACAGAAACTAACACACCATTGTAAAGAAATTATACTCCAATAAAGATGTAAAAAAGAAAAAAAATAAAAAGTAATCCTGTAAAATGCATCTGCATTAGAGTGAGGAAATGGCAACAGAAAACCTCCAATATAAACAGAACCTGCAGGTGTTGCTTTCTCCATATATGTATTTGTTCTGTAAATCTAGTCTTACCTTGTAAAGTTAATGAGCCTCCTCCAAGCATTTGAAATGACTACAAAGTGGAACTCACATAACTAGAGATTTAAATGGAGGTTAACCTTACTTACCTATTATAATTCCTATGTTAACAGTCTCATAAAAGCTTGGGTTAAGTGAAAAGAAATATTAAACATTCTATTGCATATATTTTGGGACTACTGAGAAGTGGGCAGTACAGTTAGGTCACCAAATGTAAGGTCCTTGTGAAGACGAAGAAAAAGTGGTACCTCCAGAAGTAATATAAGGTGATAGGAAAAACCTAAAAGCATTAGACAGGGATTCAATAGCATGATAAGTGAGGAGAGGAGCAAAAAATGGAAAAAGGAAGAGAGAGAGAGGAAAAGAGAGAGATGGAGAGAGAATGTGCATGATCATATGCTACATTTGTAGTGAAGGACCAGAACTGTAATTGATAACTAAAGGCACCTACCTTTTCCTCGGAGGGATGTGTGTGTGTGTGTGTGTGTGTGTGTGTGTGTGTGTGTGTGTGTGAGGCATTAAACTATGTTTTAATGAAGTATATCATACATTCACTAAGGACACAAAACCTAAGCATACAACTCAATGCATGTTATTTATTTATTTATTTTAAAATTAATTTTTATTGGAGTATAGATGCTTTACAATGATGTGTTAGTTTCTGCTGTGCAGCAAAGTGAATCAGCTATATGTATATATATAGCCTCTCTTTTATAGATTTCCTTCCCATTTAAGTCACCACAGAGAACTGAATACAGTTCCCTGTGCTATACAGTAGGTTCTCATTAGTTATCTATTTTATACATATTAGTGTATATCTGTCAATCCCAATCTCTCAATCATCCCACCCTCTTCTTTCCCCCTTGGTAACCATAAGTTTGTTTTCTACATTTGTGATTCTATTTCTGCTTTGCAAATAAGTTCATCTGTACCATTTTTCTACATTCCACCTATACTCAATATTATATGATATTTGTTTTTCTCCTTCTGACTTACTTGACTCTGTATGACAGTCTCTAGGTCCATCCACATCTCTGCAAATGACACTATTTTGTTACTTTTTTTTTTTTTTTTTTTTTTTGATGCGGTACGCGGGCCTCTCCCTGTTGTGGCCTCTCCCGTTGCGGAGCACAGGCTCCGGACGCGCAGGCTCAGCGGCCACGGCTCACGGGCCCAGCCGCTCCGCGGCATGTGGGATCTTCCCGGACCGGGCACGAACCCGTATCCCCTGCATCGGCAGGCGGATTCTCAACCACTGCGCCACCAGGGAAGCCCTATTTTGTTACTTTTTATGGCTGAGTAATATTCCATTGTATATATGTATCACAGCCTGTTTATCCATTCCTTTGTCAGTGGACATTTAGATTGCTTCCTTTTTCTGGTTATTGTAAATAGTGTTGCAATGAACATCAGTGTGCATTCAGTGCATTTTTACAAAGTTAAACCACCTATGTAATCACCACCCAAATAAAGAGACAGAGCATTTCCAGAGCCTGAAAAGCTCCCTATTTTATTGCCTCCAAGATTCACTACACCCTCCCATTTTCTTTTTTTATTATTATTTTTTATACAGAAGGCTTTTATTAGTTATCTATTTTATACATATTAGTGTATATCTGTCAATCTAAATCTCCCAATTCATCCCACCACCACCACCCCCTCCACTTTCTCCCATTGTTGTCCATACATTTGTTCTCTACATCTGTGTCTCTATTTCTGCCTTGCAAACTGGATCATCTCTACCATTTTTTCTAGATTCCATATATATGCATTAATATAAGACATTTGCTTTTCTCTTTCTGACTTACTTCACTCTGTATGACTGTCTCTAGATCCATCCACATCTCTACAAATGACATAGTTTCATTCCTTTTCATGGCTGAGTAATATTCCAGTGTATATATGTACCACATCATCTTCATTATCCATTCATCTGTCAATAGGCATTTAGGTTGCTTCCATGACCTGGCTATTGTAAATAGTGCTGCAAAGAACATTAAGGTGCATGTGTCTTTTTGAATTATGGTTTTCTCTGGGTATATCCCCAGTAGTGGAATTGCTAGGTCGTATGGTAATTCTATTTTTAGCTTTTTAAGGAACCTCCATACTGTTTTCCATAGTGGCTGTATCAATTTATATTCCCACCAACAGTCCAAGAGGGTTCCTCTTTCTCCACACACTCTCCAGCATTTGTTGTTTATAGGTTTTCTGATTATGCCCATTCTAACAAAATGGTGTTAGGTTATAATTCATTGTAGTTTTTATTTGCATTTTTCTAATAATTAGTGATGTTGAGCATCCTTTCATGTGTTTCCTGGCAATCTGTATATTTTCTTCGGAGAAATGTCTATTTAGGTCTTCTGCCCATTTTTGGATTGGGTTGTTTGTTTTCTGGATATTGACCTGCATGAGCTGCTTGTAAACTTTGGAGATTAATCCTTTGTCAGTTGCTTCATTTGCAAATATTTTCTTCCATTCTGAGGGTTGTCTTTTTGTCATGTTTATGGTTTCCTTTGCTGTGCAAAAGCTTTTAAGTTTCATTAGGTCCCATTTCTTTATTTTTGTTTTTATTTCCATTACTCTAGGAGGTGGGTCAAAAAAGATCTTGCTGTGATTTTTGTCAGTTGGTGTACTTCCCATGTGTTCCTCTAAGAGTTTTATAGTGTGTAGTCTTACATTTAGGTCTTTAATCCATTTTGAGTTTACTTTTGTATATGATGTTAGGGAGTGTTCTAATTTCATTCTTTTACATGTAGCTGTCCAGTTTTCCCAGCACAACTTACTGAAGAGACTGTCTTTTCTCCATTGTGTATCCTTGTCTCTTTTGTCATAGATTAGGTGGCCATCAGTGTGTGTGTTTATCTCTGGGCTTTCTATCCTGTTGCATTGATCTATATTTCTGTTTTGTGTCAGTACCTTATTGTCTTGATTATTGTAGCTTTGTAGTATAGTCTGAATTCAGGGAGCCTGATTCCTCCAGCTCCATTTTCTTCCCTCAATACTGCTTTGGCTATTCAGGCTCTTCTGTGTCTCCATACAAATTTTAAGATTTTTTTGTTCTAGTTCTGTGAAAAATGCCATTGGTAATTTGATAGGGATTGCATTGAATCTGTAGATTGATTTGTGTAGTATACTCATTTTCACAATATTGATTCTTCCAATCCAAGAACATGGTATATCTCTCCATCTGTTTGTGTCATCTTTGATTTCTTTCATCAGTCTTTTAGTTTTCTGAGTACAGGTTTTTTACCTTCCTAGGTAGGTTTAATCCTAGGTATTTGATATTTTTTGTTGCAATGGTAAATGGGAGTGCTTCCTTAATTTCATTTTCTGATCTTTCATTGTTAGTCTATAGGAATGCAAGAGATTTCTGTGCATTAATTTTGTATCCTGCAACTTTACCAAATTCATTGATTAGCTCTAGTAGTTTTCTTGTGGCATCTTTAGGGTTCTTTATGTATAGTATCATGTCATCTGCAGTGACAGTTTTACTTCTTTGCCAATTTGTATTCTTTTAATTTCTTTCTCCTCTCTGATTGCCATGGCTAGGACTTCCAAAACTATGTTTAATAACAGTGGTGAGAGTGGACATCCTTGCCTTGTTCGTGATCTCAGTGCTAATGCTTTCAGTGTTTCACCTTTGAGAATGATGTTTGCTGTGGTTTTGTCGTATATGACCTTTATTATGTTGAGGTAGGTGCTCTCTATGCCCACCTTGTGGAGAGTTTTTATCATAAATGGGTGTTTAATTTTGTCAAAATCTTTCTCTGCATCTATTAAGAATATAATTTTTTTATTTTTTAAATTTTTATTTATTTATTTATTTTGCGGTACATGGGCCTCTCACTGCTGTGGCCTCTCCTGTTGCGGAGCACAGGGTCCGGATGCACTGGTTCAGTGGCCATGGCTCATGGGCCCAGCTGCTCCGCAACATGTGGGATCTTCCCATACCGGGGCACGAACCCGTGTCCCCTGCATCCACAAGCAGACTGTCGACCACTGCACCACCAGGGAAGCCCTCATATGGTTTTTATTCTTCAGTTTGTTAATATGGTGTATCACATTGATTGACTTGTGCATATTGAAGAATCCTTGCATTCCTGGGTTAAATCTCACTTGAGCATGGTGTATGATCCTTTTAATGTGTTGTTGGATTCTGTTTGGTAGTATTTCGTTGAAGATTTTTGTATCTATATTCATCAGTGATATTGGCCTGTAATTGTCTTTTTTTTTGTAGTATCTCTTTCTGGTTTTGGTATCAGGGTGATGGTGGTCACATAGAATGAGCTTGGGAGTGTTCCTTCCACTGCAACATTTTGGAAGAGTTTGAGAAGAATGGGTGTTAGCTCTTCTCTAAATGTTTGATAGAATTCACCTGTTGAGCCATCTAGTCCTGGACTTTTGTTTGTTGGAAGATTTTTAATCACAGTTTCAATTTCATTATTTGTGTTTGGTCTGTTCATTTTTTCTTTTCTCCATTGTATATCCTTGTCTCCTTTGTCATAGATTAGGTGACTATATTTTGTAGTTCTTCTTGCTTCTGCTGTCTGCGCTCTGGTCCCCTCCCATATTCTGTAGTCATATTCTGACTTCTATCTTCACAGAGTGGTTTTGGTTTATTTGAAATTTCATAAATGGAATTACATGAAATGCACTTTTTTTATACCTGGTTTCTTTACCTCAGTGGTATATATTTTTTTTTTTTTTAACATCTTTATTGGGGTATAATTGCTTTACAATGGTGTGTTAGTTTCTGCTTTATAACAAAGTGAATCAGTCATACATAAACATATGTTCCCATATGTCTTCCCTGTTGCGTCTCCCTCCCTCCCACCCTCCCCATCCCACCCCTCCAGGCTGTCACAAAGCACCGAGCCAATATCCCTGTGCCATGCGGCTACTTCCCACTAGCTATCTACCTTACTGCGTTTGTTAGTGTGTATATGCCCATGACTCTCTCTCGCCCTGTCACAGCTCACCCTTCCCCCTCCCCATA